>NW_025783806.1:0-27086 GCF_021130785.1 Homalodisca vitripennis
TGGCATTTTCAGGCAATAATTTTGGAATGGTTTCTAACTAAAAAAACCATGGTATTACGTAAGCTTTCCCGTTTCCATCATGTGGTAACTTTGCCTACAACAATTAAATCTTAAGATATTCCTATATTTTATGGAAAACTATGTTCAGATAACAGGTTTTTTTTACCAAAACTAGCAGAGCCAGTAACAAATATTCCTAGCTAATTAAAGGAGCGAAGCAATATTATGCTTAATCAATCAGAAATAGATATAGCATTTTTAGTTCGTGCTGCAGACGGTGATCAACCAAATATTATATATTTGCTATGAATAACTACTAACATTTTTTTATTGAATGATCTAAAAATATCCACTTGCATTATGTTTCATTCGAATCATTTGCTGGGGCCAAAATCTCGTGTCAAATTATTACAAAATGTTTCCAAGATATGTGTTATCATTATACCAAGCTTGGTTGAAATGATGGAATCATTTTATGAATTACTGTACTCATCGTCTTCATTTTTTATTTCTTTGTACTATTTTATATATACTTTGTAGTTTTGTAACTATTTTAATGTACTTTTCCAACAGGGAATTGTTCTGGTGTCTAGGAGGAGGTGAATATCGTACAAGCGAAGTATGCATCTGTCACTAGAAGTCCTTTTGTAAGTGTTATTACAGTAACCTGCTATTAAAATTGATCACACATTTTGATTAAACTCATGTTTATATATAAAGTGGGATAATGTACGTGTGTTTATATAATCAAAGACTGAAATGAATGATTGACTCAGGCAACTACAGACTGTCGTCGTCGCTATACCTGTTGGCTGCTGCAGTGGCTGTGCTGCCCACCTGCTTCGTCCTTAGTCCTTGTATCTCCAGGGTGAACTACTGCTGTTTATCGATTATTTTTATAAAATAAGTGGATATTTTCCATGTGTCTATGTGTTTATATAATCAAAGACTGAAATGAATGATTGAATCAGGCAACTGCAGAATGTCGTGGTCGCTGTACCTGTTGGCTGCTGCAGTGGCTGTGCTGCCCACCTGCTTCGTCCTTAGTCCTTGTATCTCCAGGGTGAACTACTGCTGTTTATCGATTATTTTTTATAAAATTAAGTGGATATTGTCCATGTGTCTATGTGTTTTATATAATCAAAGAACTGAAATGAATGATTGAACTCAGGCAACTGCAGACTGTCGTCGGTCGCTGTAACCTGTTAGCTGCTGCAGTGGCTGTGCTGCTCACCTGCTTCGTCCTTAGTCCTTCTATCTCCAGGGTGAACTACTGCTGTTATCGATTATTTTTATAAAAATAAGTGGATATTTGTCCATGTGTCTATGTGTTGTATATAATCAAATACTGAAATGAATTATTGACTCAGGCAACTGCAGACTGTCGTCGTCGCTGTAACCTGTTGGCTGCTGCAGTGGCTGTGCTGCCCACCTGCTTCGTCCTTAGTCCCTTGTAATCTCCAGGGTGAACTACTGCTGTTATCCGCTTATTTTTATAAAACAAGTGGATAATGTCCATTTGTGTTTTATATGATCAAAGACTGAAATGAGTGATTGATTCAGGCAACTGCAGACTGTCGTGGTCGCTGTACCTGTTAGCTGCCTGCAGTTGCTGTGCTGCTCACCTGCTTCTTCGTCCTTAGTCCTTCTATCTCCAGGGTCAACTACTGCTGTTATCGCTCATGACACTGACTCCTGGTGGACTCTCCCTCCAGGCGCTTCTTGGAGACCTCCACCCAGCTGTAGCGGAGCGCCGCCCTTCTTGCTCAACGCCAGAGACTGTCTGTTAGCATGTTAATACTGAGGAGCTATGTTTGCTAAAATGTATCTCGATTACGTAAGGAATAAAACTATATTTAGTTGGTACTTGAAATGATAAAATAATGTTTCATAATAACCTATAATTAGAGTATATAATGCTTCAATTTAAATGTTATTGTTTTCGTTTGTAGAACAGTTAATTTTTCACACAATAGCACTTTCTCTTTTTCAAATAAAAAGTGAATAAATATTTCAAAAATCTGACTTTACGATTGTACGAAAACAACTAATATCTCATAAATTTATTTTTATGCCAAAATTAAAGGTAAAAATCCTAAATTGTGCTTTTGGTTGCATTTATTCCTAAATTACAACAATCTTCATAATAATTATGAAATAATTTTAGTTTAGACAATAATAATAATAATAATAATAATGATTAATTGCAATGTAAAAATGGTATCATACTTATATTAAAATTTTATTTAACATCACCACAGTTAGATTTATTGCGAACAATTTTTATCAATGGTAAAATTGCCTTAACAATTGATATGGTTTCAAAAATGTACATAATACAGAAATCTATATTTTATATATGATTGTAACACACGCAGTGATGGATTCAGGCAGGGTCTACAATACCTACGTTTGGAAACTTTCAAAATCCGTTATTTTACGTGATAAAGACGCTCTGGACAACTTTATTCAATAATAAATTTATTGAATGTGTACAATACTATGTCGATATAAAGTGTGTGGTAATGAAAATCAATAAATATGTAGAGAATTTATGATGAATATTACATTGATGAACAGCAACGCCAATTTGTTTTGTGTCAATAGGTCAAAGGTCAGTTGAACCTTCTATTAGTGCCAAGCAAAAGTGTGCAGTTGTGGAGAATAATTGTTCATTCCCACAACATTGCCTCGTACGTTGCTGCTCCGTGCTTACAAATTTTATCACATGTCAAGTACCCCGCTCGGTTTTTTTTCCCAGTGAGTGAAAATTATGTTGTGCAGCTACAATCTTGATAACTCCGCCCTTTAAATAAGTAAATATATTTCCAAATATGAAGGTAGTTCTAACATAAATGTCAAGATAAAGAGACTGAAACTCTGTATTTTAAATTAGTCCGGCAGTTATTTTATTGGCTGGTTACGGATTTAGTGGCATAAAAAAATATCTTTTGATATTTGTAATCCTTTAATGATCTCCCATTTAGGTATTTATAAAAACAAGCGAACCCAACCATCTATTTTCCTTATCAGAAGAAATATCACTCTCGATTTGAGATAAAACTTCATAATTTTAAAACCTGTTAATAGTTTACCAAATACTTTTTGCATCCGCCACTTGGTTCAAACTATTACTAATATTACAATAATACAGGTTTTCCTTTCTTTACAAACAACTTTGAATTTACTCTAAATATTTAATCGCAGCAGTGTTAGAATTTGTTCTCCTAACAAATTGAGTAGACGAAAAACACGTTTGCTATATGGCAAACACTCGTAGTCGAACCAAGGTTGTTTCTTGTTAGTCCTGGGGCAACGTCCACACACTATCTGAATTCGGAAGCTGAGTGAGTAATACAACTAATAATAAATGTTTATAGATTTTTTTTATTATTTAACGTCATTACTGCATCAATACATTTATTGCCGTAATTTAGCTCAATAATCGACAGAATATAAGTCTACCCAATTCCTTCGGAAGTAAGGGAACCACCTGACCCCTTCCCCACAATGCAGTACAGGAGTGCTAACAGTGACCTCAGTAGTTAAATGATGATCCAAATGGACGTGACTAATTACTTTAAAAATCTGCAACTAAATGTATACAATTTATTGATACGGCTGCTATCACGGCTCCACCCATGGATCCCAAATACATATATTGTCCTAATAAATCACACGAGTTATCCCTTTCAAAATAACTAATCTTGCTTGATCCAAAAAACCCAAAATAATTTTGCCCCTAGAATTTAGTTTTATATTTAGAAGCCCTGTTAACCCTACATTTATTATTTTATCGGCAATTACATTCCCTTCGTCATAACTTTGTTCTTACCCAACTCTCCAATTTAAATCTCCTACCAATAGTGCGTTTTCCACAATTAAAGCTAAAAAGGGAAATCAAATTCTCAAAATCCCGATTCCATCTGCTGCAATTTAAGTATATGGGTAGTACAAATATATATTCATTTCCTGTCGTAAACTAACTTTTTATAGAAATAAATGTATTCATCTGAACGAACTCTAACATATTAGCTTAAAAAATAATTCCCTCCTATATTTCTAACATATTTTGAAACACCAGTAGTAAAGTTAAAATATCACTTATTATTTATAAAATGGCTCTTAATAATAATAATACTTGATTATAGAATTTAAAAAATAATCGTCACTAAACTTGCTCCTAAAATCACACATTGTACATCACTCGTTTGAGCCAGTTTTCTTCACTATGGTATTTAACCTGTTTAAGCAGTTTTCCGTGTTGCTGGAGGATTGGCATGGCTTCCTCACACCTCGTTGCTTGGATTGGTCGTAGCGAAAATGCCTAGTGCGGATGCGACCCTCTACATATGCTGGCAAAGCCGCTCCTCGGTCGGTCCCGAATATTCATGCCTCTCTGCTGCAGCCTGATCATGAACTCTTGTTGCATCAGTTGATTGAGACCTTCCACATCATCCCGCTGTCCCGCTCTCAGTTTTTCCATCTTCCCAGGTGAATCTTGTTCTTTTTATTACGAGGTGGTCATACACTAGCGGAATCCGTCGTCTCCCGACTCTCTACTCTACTCTCATCGATGACAGAACTCTCCGTTTCTCGTGAATTTCTCGTAGGTAGTCTCTATGAATCGTGTATCCTGAGTTTTTGCTCGACATAATGTTCTGGATATCTGCATCTTCCGGAATGTGCGCTATTACACTTCATCGGTCTTTACCTAGAGGTTTATTTATTTTTTTTTAATAAAAGGGAGAGGCCGATCCCCTTTTAAGCCCTATTCTATCCGTCCTCATGGGCCAATGGTTTGTGCTAGGATCTTATCAAACAGAATAAAGGGGAGAGTCGATCAGTATAGGGCGATTGTACTGATAAAAAGTGCAACGGCCACAGACATGATTTGAACCTGCGCTATCTCTAACTCAGACTTAAAGTCCAACGACTTAGACCGCTCGGCCATCGGCACTCCCAGGTTGAGCTCTGTTTATATAGAGTCGATCATTGGTACCCAACATTTCACAACAAAATGTGTTAATAATTTATGTCAGCGTCTGTTATTTTTCATTCCTCTAAATATCAGATTATTTCTCGTAGTTCATCCACTTCAAGTAACATAGCTGTTACATGCTTACTTTGTGTCTTTAGCGTGTCAATTTTCGCTTTCAGACCCCTATAGGTCAGTTAGTTCACCTATTTCTCTTCTGCTTCTGACATGATAGGTAGAACACGTTGGTGTATAAATTAACTTACATGAGGATTTTTTCGCGGTTTTTAAACATTATAAATATCAATCACGACGGGACAAGCGCATGTGTTCGGTGTAAAGAGGTGTTACGTAAAGTTTCTCTACAAAAATAAGCATCAGGCAGTGGTGAATTCTTAGTCTCCTTGTGTTTGTACTGTTTGTAAATGACCTCCCAGATATGGAGGATGCAATTTTGGTGGTACATGGGTAAATGTATTATTGATTGCGGGCGATGTAGTTCTGCTAGCGCCTAATGCTGCGGGGCTTCAAAACATGATACAAAATTTGGATTTATATTGTGAAGGTTGGAACCTCCACGTCAATTTAACAAAGTCTAAAGTTATGATATTTCGGAAAGGGGGAGACTTTATCCATAGCGACAATAAATGGTGGTCCAGGGAATAGCTTATTGATCTTCTTAATTCGTACTGCTCACATCCAATCTGTCATGTGAAAAGCATTTAAAGGAAAAAAAGTGCGGAACTTGCCGTAGGCTCCATATGGAATATCGTAATAGGGAACAAAAAGTACCTTAAAGTAAAAGAAAATGTGTTTTCGTTTAGTAGTTATATGTTATGGGACCCTATAATTATGAGGATTCAGAAGTTGCTATGACTACCCTGTAACACCTAATTATTATTTAAAGTTAGAAATCGGATATGAAAAATTTCTATTTTTATAACTTTAATTTTAATCCAAACTATATTTTGAAAGTCTGTTGATCTAAGTCTAGATGTAATTGATATCCTGCTATCACAACTGAGAAGTGAACTGGAAGGGATGAGTGCCCGATGGCAGGGACTGTGAGGGGCGGACACGTACGTCACGGTATTACCAGAACTTACTTGACCCTTGACCTCGACCTGGGTGAGGGTGGTGTCTTCAGTGACAACTACAACCTAATTACTATCTTTTTTGGCAATAAAACGCGAGATCGGAATTAATTAATCTAAATTACACGCCTTGGATGGAGATAAAAATGTCAAGTGCTCTTTATACAATCCAAGGGAGGACGAAACTGTTTTTAATTTCATTGCAAGTGCCCAATATTAAAATTCTTTTATAAAATATTGGTTTCAAAAATAAGCATAGAACGAAATTGAATTTTATAAATACTTATATGTGAGCGATTGTGGGGCTTTTGGGTAATTCCTTAAAGGATTCTTGGGCATTTGGGTGGAAACTGGTAGATGAGTTTAATTTTTAGTTTGAATGAGTTGATCTGACAAATCTGAGTTAATATATATTTTGTCTGGCTTTTAGTTGCTTTGCAGGGATAAATTTATATTGTGTAAATTTTTATTGTGTGTATATAGTATGTATGTATGTATTGGTATAGAGTATGAGAGATTTATAAGATTTGGAAGAATGTGGCATATTTAGGTTAATCTGATGTCTTTCGTAACTTAAACGAGTAATATATCGTAATAATTTTCAGGAGATAGTGTATTTTTTTGTTGTTGTTTTCTTGTTAAAGAAGATTTTACCTACGTTTAGTTCATTTTTTTGTTGTACAAGAAAAGGTTTTTATTTTTAACTATTGGTTGCAATATTAAGTTAAAAATTCTTGTCAAATCAGCAGTCGGACCTTTCGGCCATTACTGTAAAGTGGGACGTTGTAGCAGTTTGTGTAACATAATTGGGATTATTGTAATAAACACACTGTTTCTTTCATTCATTCATTAACTCCTGTGATATTTTAGATTTTCTGTCGTTATGGAATATGCTCCGACAATTGAACTCTAGGAATGATATTGCTTGAAAATGATATGTAAGCAATTGACTTATTATTAATATTGCGTGATTGCTAATCCACCAAAATAATATTTCCTTTTCCAATGTATTAGTTCATCAAGGAATCTGTACGATTAGAATACCTTATGTAAAGAATACCACATATAAAATGTTAATTGTAATACAAGCATTGTAAATATTGGATTGTAAAAGAATAAATCATATTTCGCGTTAAATTTATTTTTTTCTTTACCTTGAATTTTCCAATCACCAGTTAAAAACAATAAAATATACTATAATTGACTATTGATCCCTATAAATATTTTATATTAAACAATTCAAACAAATGAATTTCCGCTTTTTTTATTTATATTTACTTTTAGTTTGGTATTAAAGAAAAAAGAGTTTAGAAATACAATAAACAAAAGTCAATAGCCCAGGTTAACAAAAACCGTGCTATCACTTTTGTTAATTGTATTTCTAACTCTTATATATACATACATACAGTGTTGCCAGAAAGTTTAGGGACACCCCACATAAAGTGATATAACTACTTGTGTCCCCTATACTAACAGCAGATTGGCTAACTCTATATATTTTCCCCACTAACGCAGTGAAAACGAAGTATTTTGGTGTGACTTTTATTACTTTATGTATAAAATCTTTCAAAGTATGAACTTTTTTGCGATTTTAAAATTTTGGAGGAAATTTTTTAAACATTAAAATTTATAACTTCTAAAATAAATGTCCAATCATCTTAATAATTGGTACGTTGTTTTTAACATAAGATATGGAGTAAATAAATGCTATTGTGGCAAATAGAAAAAAATAACTCACAGTTTGGTGATCGCTCAAAGTTCCTTTATTTTTTTTTACAAACACGGAAATGGCGATGTTTGTAGCTGACGGCAACAAAGCAAATGATGAAAAAGGAGTGCGTGCGCATCAATATCCCTTCCTCTGTTTTGTGAGGAACAAGCTGGTGTGCGTGGATTGCCTACCACTCTCATAGTTCGAGCGCTACAACGCACCAAAGTTATCAGTTTTTCATTTCCGAAAAAAAAAAATAAAGGAACTTTGAGCGATCACCAAACTGTGAGTTATTTTTTTCTAGTTTCCACAATAGCATTTATTTACTCCATATCTTATTAGGTTGGTTATTTACCTGAAGAAGAGATCAGATTGTAGATCTCGAAACGTAGTGTTACTGATTTCTTCTGTCACTGAACGATGGCAAATGTCCGAAAAAATCCTGTTTCCTTCACAATCCAAATAAACTTCAATCAAAGTTTTGTGTTTTAGAATAATATTGTATATTATAATTATACAGTTAATGTTAATATACAACACGCTCTTACAAGCTGGCTGTTCTGCAGCTACCCGACGTTTGCGCGCTATGTGTCGTACATTTTACTTTTGAGAAATCTCCTAAAATATGACAGGTGAAAGGTCAGGTGAACGTACACTCTACCATTGCACCAAGTTTACCTATCCATCTGTCCGGAATCGTTTTATCTAAGAAAATTTCTAAAAGCACATTGCAATGCGGTGGGGCACCGTTTCTGTTGAAATAAAACGTCATATGCACTTTTTTACGAACTCATTTATTGCTGGAACAATATCGTTCCATAACGTGTCTATGCATATAACACTAATTAAGTTTACCATCAGTAGACAATGACCCCAATCGTTAGCCTAGTTTTTGTATATCTACTTTTAGTTTAGTATTATATAGAAAATTGAGTTAAAATAAAAATATATTGGTGAATGTCATAAATTGAATAGTACAAGATAGTCATAAGACTAAACGAGTTCACGCAAAAAAAGCTTAAATGAAAATGATTTCATTATTTGAATTTTACAAGGTAAAAATGGGATAGTGAATAGAGTTCAGAATGAGATACGATTTGAATAAAACGTAGATGAATTAAGGGCAAGGATCGAAGACGGCTGACATCCACCCCCATAATACCTGCTATCTTACATAGTGTGAGACGCGGTTTTGAATCCAAACTTTATTTTTGTAAATAAATGGAAATTTGGGAATTTGAACAGTAAAATTTAGGTAATATTTATAATATTTTTCATTACAACATTATTCATGAGTAATGGAGTTTTAAAAACGATTCTAACTTCTATTAGCCACAAAAATTTCAGAGAGTAACAAAGACCTCTGGTTTTTGCAAATTCTTCTTCTTTTTATAATACTTTAAAAACTATGTGTCACTTGCTAGGGGTTCCTATAGCAAAATTTTTACGTACCCCCAAATTACCCCATTTAGGAGGTGGGCAGGTCACAAAAAAAATTTTCTTTCATCAAACACTCCTCAGTTGATCGTATAAAACATGCCTCAAAAGTAAATCACCTCGTCTCTATGCATAAGAAAGTAGATAGGGGTAGTGGGACTTTTGAGACACCCAGTAATAACAACTCCTCATAAGCTGACTATGCTGCTACAAACCTCTTGGGAGCCAGTGTTATTATCATATACTATGACTATAGATTTTATACCGATTGGACGAAACACATGGGGTTGGAAATGTTTAAGGACGTAGTAATAAATACTCGAATTTTACACGCAAGTGTAACTGTGGCAAACAAAACAAGCATTATTTGTACATGTTAATTTAAAATATGACTTTGCCCGTCTATGCCAAAATAGAGTAATAATATTTAACTAATACTATATGTGTCAGGATTAGCCATTTTATCGCGATAACTTATAATCATGACAACGTGTCTCGTCAGAAGGACGACACCGCAGCTTATCCTATTGAATATGACAAATAAAAACAACATTACAGGTCAGTTACTATTTATAAATTTACTTGATAATACATTCAAAAATAGATATCTCACAGGAAAGGGCTAATTTATAATTCGAAAAAATGTTAATTTATTTATGGACAAGGCGCACGAGAAGTTCCTCAACAGCGGATAATTTACCTACAATGTTCAAGGGAGAAAAGATTACTATTCGTTGCCAATTAAGTTATAATTCCGTCAAGAATTTAGTTAGAAGAACTTCGGAGAAAAGAAATACTAACCAGTAGCGACTAACAGGATTGCGAAAAAAAATATTTATTATACATGATATAACTACAATAACGGTACAAGTTAATATATGATACGTCTTTACACTCTGATTATGCTGCTTTGTGTCTCTTTGGAGACAGTTGTAATATTGTGTACTATAGCTAATACAAAAATTTGAAATTGAGCATAGTGAGAATAGATAATGCTAATATAAATTGGTCAGCAGGTAATTTGGGATTCTGTTTTCTAATATTTTTACAATCGGTATGAGTGGCATTTAACACAATTTTTTATTATATTTTAGGTCAGTAGAATGAGGTGGGAAATAATATAAATATTGAAGTAACAAAAATCCGTAATGAAGCAGGACCTAAAGTTTTAAATAACAAGTTTTACATTAGTTACAAAAGTCAAGCCTATTTTTAATTAATAGTTATAATTTGTGAACTCTAATATTTCAACACAAAAATACTTCTAGTAAAACATTTAAAGAAATATCTATGGATTTTGCATAAGAAATACCGCTATAACTACTATACTTTTTTGCCAAACGTTGGGTCAGAATAGAACATATAGTATTAGAAATCAAATATAAATAGATACAGAATTACACAAATAGTAAAGGTCATGTATTAGGGCAGTAAAAGCTTCGTTCAGTTCCGTAACCGATGGTAAATAACTGCAGTGGGGGTAACATACTCACCAGTAACTTTTCCTTCAAACAGCTGTACAGAAGTAGATGGCTACATT
Source organism: Homalodisca vitripennis (assembly GCF_021130785.1). NCBI lineage: Eukaryota > Metazoa > Arthropoda > Insecta > Hemiptera > Cicadellidae > Homalodisca > Homalodisca vitripennis. The sequence continues at coordinate 10,761 of NW_025783806.1, forward strand.
ACAATTCATCAAATAATCTTCCAATGAATATACACAAATACAAATATAAATAAATATAAAACGGAATACAAAACATAAAGACAACAAGTTGTCTATAAGAACAGTGAAAGCTTGGTTTCAGGTCCGTGATCGATGATAAATGACTGCAGATGTTAACCCTAGAGTAGTGGTGACACGCACACCAGTAATTTCACAAAACTTGTCCTTCAGAGGCAGATGGCTACATTACATTCCATCAAATAATATTTTAAAACGGTCAAAGAAGGATAATCTTCCATTCTATAACAAAAATGTTACATTCTCAAGTCCTGAAGGAAAACTGAGAAGAAAATGCAGTTTATTTTTGTGTTATAAGCAAGAAATATGGTGATTTTTTTGATTATACATTTTTAGTGGCTGAGCGTTAAAGAGCCTATCACTAGATTGGCTGGAAATATTCAATTAATTACGGCCCTCTTTGACTAATTGTATTGTACACTCAATAACTTGAAAATTAACTGACGTATAGAGTTGAAATTGTTCATGAAGCTTCATTTATATAATAGTAACACTGAGTTCGATGATGGTGTATTTAATTCCATGGGATTTGACAGAGCATTAGCGAGCATTTTGACATGAATTTTGTTTTTATAGGTAACCATGATTGCAATGAGAAAATTATGGCACAAACAAATTTGCAAAAACTGAGTATACTCATTTGACATCAGTAATCAATGACGATTTCAATTTCTAGAAGATCTTAATTTATACTTGTAGTAATCTTCAATTCGAATTTAATCTACAGAATCTTTATTACAAGGACATGGAAAAAACGTTAATCTATAAAAATAATATGGTAGCTTTGTTTACATTATCTGATAGGTAAATACATACAGGATACAGGTTTTAACAAAGACGAATAGAGGAGTAATTGTTGACTGCTGCCAACCCAGTTCTTGTGCCACCTAAACCCGTCAACCGCTAACAACTCATGTTTTGTGCGGGACTCAGTATTATGTCTGTGGGATTATCTTACATTAATTGGGGTTTGATATAAAAACCAATTGGCTGGATATTACTGTCAAATATACTCTTTGATTTAATAAAAATAATTTAACTTAAATCACACTAGATAAGTGTAGATAACATATTACAAAGGATGATTAAAATTAGAGTAATAAAATACTCATACAGAGAGCGACAGATGGCATTGTTAGAGGGGAATAGAGGAGAGGGAGAAGAGAGTACAGTGGTCGATAAAACCATTACTTAATATACAGTGATATATGCATAACAGAAAAGAATGTTGGGTGGTCAATAGAAAATTGTATATATGTCAGAACAGGAAAAATGTCTAAAAGAATCATATAACACAATATTATAAGGCAATGCATGGAGAAGTTAACATAGGTCTTTTGGGGGATAATTTTATGGAGGAAAGTTGTAGAAAGATTTAATTAGAAAATTATATTGCCTAAAGGGTCGCCCTGTAAAAAATTATGGTTTTCATAAGTACAATTTTCAATATTAGGCATTGGTACTTAAAGTACTCTATTTGAAACGTGGTAGCAGCGATTGTATCGGGTAGTGGCCGACATGGTTTGCCAAAGAGGTGACGATTGTATTTAATTTTTAAGAGGAGTTTCTATTATTATAGTTATAGTATATATATAAATTAAGTTTGTATAAATGGCAATAGCCTTATTTAATTTTTTTCAATAAACATTGAATCACAAATGAGAGATCTATTGTGGTCTGTAGAGTCCTTGTATATACACACACACACACATATATATGTCCTTGTATATGTATATACAAGGACTCTACAAGACCACTTCATTAAGAGGGCTAATAATATACAATCTGTATATTATTATGAAGAAATTATTATATACGGCTGTATTTGGTATCTGGATAATCTCATTTGACGTTTGGTTGGTCTATTAAGAGACAATCTTATAATACCTGGAAAATTGTAATTGCCATGACAGCCGAAAAAAAATGGTTTAACTCACATTATGCCAACAAAATAATACGAGGCAAATGTGCAGCTATAAAGATTGTAATTTATAATGTTACAATTCAACGAAACCATGTTTTATTTTCCTAAATGTTATACATGTATATAAGCAAGCAAAAGTATAAATTCTGATGTATGAGCTATATGGCTAAATGGTTTATAGATGTAGCAACCGTTGTCGACGTCACTAAAATTAACGTCGGTTACTAAGGTTTACATGACCAGAAAGCATAAACGCAACTATTATAATAATGGTGGCATATACTCGTACTATACAGACGTTCAGCGTTATGCCTACTATCAACAGGGGCAGTAAATTCAAATTAATTATCGTTTTGTAACTGTTGTGATAGTAGATTTTATTTTGTACATCAGTACTTATCAGTCAGCCGATGCGTTCACATCGCTTATCGGCTCTCTCGTCTAAGGCTAAGTAGTTTTGTTTTAGCCTGCCGCCTGGCTGTCCTTACCTGTTTGCGAGTTACTCTGTTGAGTTGTTGTGCTGATTGAAATCAGTTATAGCTGTGTACAAAAATATTTCACTTATTTTATTCGTCAGTAGGTTTATAACTGTGTTACTCCTGCTAACTTATTTCGACGAGAACATGGTTGAAAAGTGCAGTAAGTGTTGTGAGGATATCGCGCAACTGCTAAGGATGGTATAAAGTGTTCAGACTGTACTACTGTATGTCATCTCAAGTGTGTAGGAGTTGTGACGCGCAACAAGAAATGGAAGTGTGAAAGTTGTGCGGTTGAGTGTGCATCTAACAGCAGCAAGACAAGCGAGTCCGGGACTGCCAGTTCAACTATACTGGACGCTATAGCGGCTTTCAGGAAGGAAAATAACGACAGGTGGGACAGTAACAATATTAAGTTAGACGAAGTGCAAGCAGAGGTTTAAAAGTGTTAAATCAGACATTAGCTCTTTAAAAGCTGAATTTTTAGAAGTCAAGGCTCAGTGTAGGGAAGCTGGTGAAAATATTGACACTCTAAGAAGTGAGAACAAGAAACTGACTGAAGAGCTCGCTACCGTGAAGCAACAAGTGCTTGACTTAGAGCAGCATACTAGGAAGAATAATCTTTTGATCTCCGGTGTGCCAGTGACACCTAGGGAAAACTTGTACGATATTTTAGGAAGTATCGCACAACTACTTAATGTGAGCTTCAGGGACGTGGACATCTCCACTGCACATCGACTCCAGGGCAGGAAAGGGGACCGAGGACCACCGTCCATTGTAGTGTGCTTTATCTCACGAGATGTGAAAACGTCCTGGCTATCGGCGAGGAGGAAAAAGGGTTCTATGACGGCACAAGAGCTAGTAAGTTCCTTCCCCAACACCCCAATCTACCTCAATGAACATCTGACGCCTCAGTCAAGAGCCATCTTCAATGGAGCCAGAGCTCTCGTCAAGCAAGGGAAACTGTCTACTGTCTGGACTTCCGACAGCAAGGTGATGGCAAAGCTGACACCTGATCATCGCCCCTTCCGTGTCAGGGACCTCCAGCATGTCGCCCAGCTAGAACAGTCATCGGCAGCCCAACATCTAGTACCGAATGTCTCACCACCTCCCGCTACCACTGTGACACAGCCTCTTGCCTAGATCTTCTTCATGGACTTGATGCGGTAAATAGTTAAATTTTTATAGTTATTCTTCTTTTCTTCATATTATTGTACAAACCATTAAAAAGTATTTTGTATGTATTTTGGTTATTTAGGTCTGTGTTAGACAGTTTTTTTTTTAGTTAATATGGTTAGTTACTGTAGGAAAATTAATGATTATAATATAATCTGTATATATATTATATACAGTGTTGCATAAACAATATGCTAGGAATTGTATATAAGCTTTGAATTTGTTAATATTGTAAATAACCACTAAGTGTTTTAAAAAAAAGAAAACCCGTATTAAACTACACCGTTATTTAAATCTACATAAGTATGAGTGCGTGTTTTACAAGATCCAACACTAAAAATTTCGTGGTTTGGAATTTTAATTATGTAGTTGAAAATGTAGGTACATAGTACTACTTACATAGTAGGTTGTTTTAATTATGTCATAAGTAAAAATTTGACCAGCAATAGACTGGACATTATGAAAACAAGCTAAAATGTTTACTTACATTAAGGCATAACTTTGGAATTAAAAATTATAGCTTGTTTTAACGTAAGATATTCTAAATAAATATTCTATTATGACTATTTTTATAGGATGTATAAATGGCTCTAATGTCAGCTTTTAATTAAAATTTGTCGTCATTAAATTTAGATTTAGATATCATTTTAAAGGGTAGTTAATCGGTTTATATAAAATGAATATTAACATGTGTTTTTTTCTTTTTTCACTAATGATATCTTGTTTACTGTGCAGAATAATGTTCAAGCTACATAATAGCTAGTACAGATTACAACCCAGTAATGTTAGGCGTTGTTTGTAAACAGTTATTGTTAGCAGTTTATTCGAGTATGGAGTATTGTAATAAAGCCTATAATTTATGATAAATAGGTTATTCTAAATTGAAATTTAAATTCGCATTATTTTTAAGCTAATTTATAGTCTCTTTTATGTATATGAAATTATTTGTGTGTAGGCTTTCAATCGAGCTTATAAATTGTAAAATTTGCTGTTGGTCCTTAAGTCTATGTAACCTACGTACCTAAATGTATACATATATATTAAAATCTCACTAACCCATTAATGAGTCTTTTTTCATGGTAATAAAATCAACTTAAGTAAAGTAAAAATTTGCAACATTTGTTTTTTATTTTAGCTCATTGTATAAGCCAGGCGGCTAGCTATTAAGTTATTACTTTGTTAATGTTTGAAAGGGATGAGATTGAGTTTTTAGATACTCCCATTATTTCATGTTTTAATTGCAATAATGACAATGAGTATGGTATTTTTTTTGGTGTAAATAGTTGTCTGACAAACAAGAATAATAAATTTCACATAGTTCATCAAAACATTCGAAGTTATAATAAAAATTTTGATGAACTTTTAGTAGTTTTAGACAATTTTCCAGTTAAGTTTAATTGTATTATTTTAACTGAGGCTTGGCTAACAAATGATTGCGATCTCATGCATATTGAGGGCTATAAATTGTTTCGATCGTACAATAGTCTTAATCAGTGCGATGGCCTGGTCGTCTACATCGATAGCTCCTTATCAGTGTCCTGTAGTCAGCTGTTGTTGGGCGGTGTGGCCAATGCTTTGTCATTGACTTTTAACTGGGCCGGTTTTGATTGTCATTTACTCGCTGTTTATCGTAGCCCCAGTTCTAATTTGCCAATATTTATTGACGCAATGAACGTGTTCTGCAACGAGTCCATGAGCGGTAATGGGTTACGTATTGTGGCAGGGGATATTAATTGCGACATCCTAGACGTGGCTTTAAATTCTGTAGAGCAACGTTACTTAGAAGTTTTGAGTGAGGCTGGTTTTGTATCTTGTATCGACAAGGTAACAAGATCTGAGAGTAACACCTGCTTAGACCATTATTTTATTAAACTACCAAAAAACACTTAATGTTTCTTCTGCCGCGGTGTATGATGCAGCTATAACGGATCACAGTGCAATTTTTCTAAATATAGAATCATCTTGTAGTAAAAATAAAACAATTGAAACCCAAAATTTCTTTGTTAAAACCGATTGGGTTGAAGTCAACGACTCAGTTAAATCTCAAGATTGGTCTATGGTTATTAATTGTAACGACGTGGACCTATCAACAGACAGGTTCATTGCTCTTTTACAAGACATTGTTAATAAAAATTCAAAAAAAATTAAACTCTCCGCAAAAAATACGAAACTTAAACCATGGATCTCCGCGGGTCTTATTAAATCAATTCGGCATCGCGATAAATTGTACAGAAAACTAAAAAAAACAACCATTCAATGTAAATCTGCGAAACGAGTTTCTGTGCTACAGGAACATACTTCGTTCTACAATCAAACGAGCAAAATTCAGTTATTATCAAAATAAATTATCTAACGCTAGTAACGCTAGACAATTTTGGTCGGTTGTCAATGAGGTAGCCTGCAAGCCGGTATGTGGGGCAGCCTTTCCCGGTAGAAGCGTTCATTGACTCCAGTGACGCTGTTACTCCTGCTAAAGTAAAAGAAATCGGCAATTCATTTAACAAATATTTTGCCTCTGTGGGGTTACAGTTAACAAATGCTATACATCCATGGGGACAGGCGGAGGTGAATGATGCTGACTATAGAGTGGAGTCAGTTTTTCAAATGCAGTCAGTCACTCAGGAAGAACTTTGTAACTTAGTTCAAGGTATTAGGGGAGGATCTGCGCCTGGTTTTGACGCAATTCCTTCAAAAATAATTAAAGACAATATTAACTCCTTATCGCCTCCTCTCTTACATATTATTAATCTTAGTATTCGTACTGGACAGTTTCCGAATGCACTTAAAATTGCCAAAGTTGTTCCCTTATATAAGTCTGGTTTAAAAGCCTCCTTTTCTAATTACAGGCCCATCTCATTACTTTCGACCCTCTCCAAGCTTATAGAGAAAAGTGTTAAACAGCAACTGTCAAATTATCTCTCACAACATAATATAATTGCTGATGTTCAGTATGGATTTAGAGATAACATAAATACATCACATGCTCTGTTTGACATTACAAAGTTTATTTCAAGTCAGATTGCGTTGAAAAAGCGAGTGCTGATTACATTTTTAGATTTGGCAAAGGCCTTTGATTCTGTTGACAGGACAAAGCTTATTGCAAAGTTAGATGCAGTTGGTGTAAGGAGTAAAGAATTAGAGTGGTTCAGGAGTTACTTCCAGAATCGGCTTCAGGTAGTTTCTATAAATGGAATCAAGAGTGACAATGCTGGTGTTGATTTTGGAGTTGTCCAAGGAAGCACTTTGGGGCCTCTACTTTTCTTAATTTATATCAATAATGTCTTTAAATTAAATGTCAAAGGAAAATTATTTTTGTTTGCTGATGACACGGCTGTTGTCTCTGCTGGCTGCACGTGGGACGAAGTTTTGAAACAGGCTTCGGAGGATTTATCAAAAATTAAAATGTGGTTTGACCATAACTCTCTTACAGTTAATGTTAGTAAAACTAAATATTTGCCCATCGTTACTAGAAATCAAGCCGATCCTGACCTTCGGATTTTGAGGATGCATTCCTGCGGTGATCCGCTGTCGAATGTGTGTGGGTGTGAAGCAATTGCGCGTGTGGACCAGTACAAATATTTGGGTGTTATCATTGATTATAAACTCTCCTGGGGCCCACACGCACAGTATTTGAATAAAGCCTTAAGGAAACTTATATACGCTTTTTCACAGCTTGGTCATGTTTTGACGGTGGATCAGTGCAGGACTGTGTACTTTGCCTACGTGCAGTCGGTGTTACAATACGGTATACTGGCATGGGGTGGTGCTTCCGCTGCTGTCTTGCAACCACTGGCGATCACACAGAGAGCAATAGTAAAAACTATTTTAAAAAAGAGCTATAGATTTCCTGCTTTATTACTTTTTGCGGAATTTCCTGTGCTTAATATAAGACAGCTTTTTATCAAAACATTGTTATTATTCATAAGAAGTAATAAAGAAACGATTTTTACTGAAACTCATCATCGTTATGCAACAAGGTTTAAAGATAATTACGGTTATTCCATTCCTAGATTAATTCATAGTTCTGAAATTAGTAATTCATTTTATCTGGCCCAAATACTGTATCGAAATTTACCTAACGAAATTAGGGAAGCAGAGAGTGACAGCGTCATTGTATATAAACGGAAGGTGACAGCATGGTTGCTCCGTGTTGGATGGCGGGCTGCAGAGGCGCTGTTGTTGTCACCTTATACCTAAATTACCGGACCAAAGCTCTGTTAATTAATTGTTGTATGACCATTTGTTATTAATTTAATCTTTGCATAAAACTTAGCACCTGTCAATTTCAATGTCATTAATGTAGTAATTAATTTTCATACGTGGACCTGCTTTTGTTTGTTAGACAAGTTATTTGTATTAGTTGTAATCCTTTCTTTTCAAAGTTGTTAGTATTTTAGGTTATACTTTTAAAGACACTTTATTTTTATTCTGTCATTAATATAGCTTTTATGTAACGATATGTAAATATAAGAAAGAACTCTTCTCAGCACTCTGACCTGTAGTCTTGCTGGGAATTTCCATAGTAATAATAAGCTTTGTTTTTCTTGTATATTCTAAAGTATGTGGAATAAAGTGATTTGATTTGATTTGATTTGATTTGATATGTTTGTTAGTGTTTGTTATTCATTTCTTATTTGAAACTTTTGAATATTTGAACAGTTGCAATAGCAATTATTAGGGAATTAATATTGGAAGTGCCTAAAGGTGAGCGGTCTAAGACGTTGCATTTTTGGGTTTGAATTAGAGATAACGCTGTTTCATATCCTGGCCCGTGACCGCTGCACTTTTTATCAATATTCTATCGACTCTCCTCCTTATTATGTTTGATGAGATCCTCGCACAGACCAGTAGGCCATGAGGACGGGAAGCGCAAGGCTTAAAAGGGGATAAGCCTTTCCTTTTTGGACTACTTCTTCGTTTTTACGAAAAAGCCGCCCATTTTTTGATCTCAAAAAATTGGAGAGACAAATTCATGGAGTAGGTATAATTCTAGATCTATGTTCTCACATACACGTGTAATGTTAGGTTCGCCAGCGAAAATTGCACAAAACCCCGGTAGCATGTTCGCTGTGTAAAACGCCAATTAGCGATTGCCGATGCAGCATACATCATATTTCGTATCTTATTGGAAATTATTTCACATTATGTCTCATTGTTGTCATTGACCTTGATCATTCTTAAATTAGTCTTGGTGCCTGTCGTATCCATGCCATGTTTTCTTTATTTTATTTGAATGAGTTATAATGAAAGTCGTTATTAGCGTGAGTAAGTAAGTAACCAAGTTATTGAAGTAGTGAATTCATAGATATTGAGATTGTGTCTTTTAATCAGAGGTATGTATTAATAATGGTAGTTACAGACCAAGTGATGATTGTGTTAATGGGCGGGCCGGTCCAGACCTGCCCACAACCAAAACAATCAGAGCTGTCCAATTTGGAAACAAACAACACTCCCAGTTCAGAACTGCTATGTGATGATGATGATCCAATTACGAGTTTGTTTTATTCAGTCGGCCCACTGGAGTACGAGTAACTATGCCAATTATTCTGGAAACAATAGCCCGCACAGTTGTTTTAATTTATTCGGCGATGATACTTCTCTCAAGTCTGATACCGATGCCAATGATGATGTGTGTCTTCTGATATCAACATAATTTATATATTATTATCAATGGAAATATGTAGTATTTCCTGTATTACAAACTTATTAAGGGCTATTTTAACACGGGAACAGACACAATACCAAGAATACAACAGTATTGGAAGAGCTTTAAATTATTTAAAACGTCTTTTGCTCAATTTATCTCTCGAGACAGGTTTTGTAGTTATTTTGAAATATTTACATTTTGCTTACATCGATTAAATGAATTTTAAGTATTATAATACTCATATAACTACGCCACAATTAACGCTTTAACTATGAAACATGCTAATGACACCAATTGGCGTTATTACTAATAATTCCAGCATTCATCATTGAAAAGTATTTATTTACAGCGAAGTGTTAACGGCATTAGTAAATATTTTTCAGAATAAATGCATATTGCGTAATTATGGACAGTATCAGATCGAATAAATTTAAATGTCCCCATTTTAGTGTCAATTAAGTAAGCGTAAGTAAAAGTTATACCGATTCTCCATATCATTCTAGCTAGAATAAACATTATTCAAGACTATTGCCCGTTTCTACTACCAGTCCTCAAACCTTAGCAAAAAATATTCTAGAGACTTTAAACTTTGTTACGTAGATTCCTCCTTGATCAATAAAGAACGCTTATAGGTTTGAAGGTAAAACGTTCGATGATCATTTTTACTAGCAAGTAAAATTATAACATTTTTACATGGGTCTTATGTATAGCTATGAGTGGCAGCTAGGTAGGAACACAATAACATTACTAAGCGAACAGAGTACACAGCAAAGTTAATCATTTGAAATTTTACAGCATATGTAAGAGACTTTGCTTGATGGACTGGTTGGTTCATATAAATTTGGAACCTTGTAACTAATACGTAATGTCGTCACGTTCTGTCCACGTCCTCTAATACTCCGTTGTAACAGATTTGTTAATGTTAATAATATAGTAGCAATATGCCCTTATCGTTTGATTACTATCCTTTTAAATACAATAAACACATTCTTCCATTCAAGTTACATCTAATCAACAACGGTTATAACGTATTATCGATCAGAATACAACACTAATATGAAGTTTTGCAGCATAAACAATTTTGATGTAGAGCTTAAAATCTTATTTATGCAAACGTGATGTGTTGTATTATTAATACTGTCCTGCACTGGTCATTCTCCTTACATATTTTAGAAGAGACAAGAGGTTTGAGAAATGTCAAGTGTAAGGAACACGAGACTCGGCTGTCAACATGTGGTAACGAGTTTCATGATTTACGGTATGTGGTCTCAGTGATATGTCTCTGACTCCACATGTCACATTCTTGTAGTGAAACACAAATATGTAATGGAAGCTGGGATGTCAAAATCATTAGTAATATCTACTTTTGGCATGAAATATTTCGTGTTTTTACAACCAGACATACATCATTAATTGATTTACTGGTCTAAATGATGTCATATTAAATTAATTATTATTATTTAAAATTTTATAGAGTTAAGGCATTTAGATTGGACATGTAATAGACAGAGGAGTCTTGCAGAGAATAACAATAAACCGTTGAGGTAAGGCGACTTCGAGTCAGGCCAAGATGGATTTGGTGGTGCTATGTAAAATCTGAATTTATCTGATCTTATAATATATGACAGTAAAATTTGCTTTTAAGAAAGTGTTAGTGATGTAGTTATTTATTAAATCTTTCCTGAAAATTCGTGTTATAAAAATTCCATGTTAACAAGATCTATGTATGTTTCAGTGTTTTAAAAAAGATTAAATATTTTACTGTAAGACTCTAGTTACTTGACATAACAATAAAAAATTTGTGAACCTATAACAAATATATAATGTATTTTCATGTAATCTGGGTTTTGTAAAACTGGTACGGAATCGAAAGGGGTAAAACACAAAATAACATATTTTTTCCTCAGGCTAAATGTTTTATCTTCAGATAAGTAATAATTTAATATCATAAACCGTTTAGAAAACAAAGTGAAGAGACTTAAAAGTAGCCATTTTAAGCCAAATAGTAGGATTTTGTACAGTTTTCTAACGTTGATTTAACTGTTATGTGCCTAACAGTTGGTTTTGAAGTGTAAAAAAAATATGATCATTAGAAATATTATCAAATTAGATTTTTAACCATTACCCTCTATTTCGAAGCCCACCATACCTAATGTGGTCAACAATCGATTTCATCTTTCATAGGTGTAATTAATGTCAAAGAGAGGTTGTGTACTCATACAGTACAAATTAGCCCTTGGCTCGTGGGCTAAGTATTAGATATAGAATAATTGTGAGTTCGTTATATGTATTGTTCATTTCATTTATTTTAGTATCCGTTTTATCATAGAGGAAGCGTAAATTCTGTTATAGATACTTGGAAATATATAACTTATGTGATGTAGCGACATTTGACAGTATCGTAAAAAAGGGTTTGTGGTGTTCTTTGTACTAAATTTTTGGATTAAGCAAAAATCTTGCAAGATGGCCTTCCATTCAGAATTAAAACTCTACGTCTATATTTTTTTGTGCTATATTATAATACTATATGAAAGGCACAATTTTATCAACGTTTCTTTAAAAACTACATTAATGTTTACAATCCGCAATTTCCCTGTGAATTCTTATCAACTTGCACTGCTAGACGTAATTTACTACATTCTGTTTATCTTTTGACACTCCAACCCTGACTTTCTAGCTCAGGCTATTTAATGTTCTTTCTGTATGTTTGTTTGAGTTTGTAGAGTGCCCTGGTACGAGTTTTGAGGAAAGTTTATTTACTAACTTGCCTACTAAATATATTTACGCTAACACCATTACGTCACGTGACATACATTTTGCTGTTAATAATCTTTATCCACTAAACATTGTCCATACTAACAATTATTTTTAATAAATCATATGTTTAGACATTTGTAATTTTCTATTTATGCTCAGCCTAGGTAAGTTAAATTCCACTCTTTTTAATCTTGAACCTAGATCATGATAGACTTAGAGACACATTTCCAATAATCCCTCCAAAGTAAAAGCGATTTTTCTAACAAATGGAAAACTGCGAAAGAAGAAAAGAAAATGTATTTGTTATTTTCTTCTTTTTTTTCTGGTTATATCTGGTGTGCAGATGGTTTGGTATTTTTGGTTATCTAAAATTAAATCTTCATAATTAAAAAATTCTTGTTTTTTGTTTATTTGCTATTCAAGCTGACAGGTGAATTAGTCAAAGATGCTTGTAAGGTTTTTGTAAGTTTGGTTTAGTTTAAGGTTGTGAAATATATAATATTTTATGAGCAAGGGCTGCTGTGAGAGGATATAATAATAGGTTAGATTGGCAATTCAACACCATCAAATGAACCAACACATATTTTATTCGTGACAACATCTCATTAAATTGATTAAAAATTTTAATTAAACAATTGATTTGGTCAACCGACATATTAAGCACAAATTTTAATACCTTAATACTTTGAAGAAATATTTAATATTAAATTATTCATTACAATTTATTTTTTATTTAATTCATTATAACACTTACTAGTAATTTTGTAGTGTTGCAATAATTATGAGTTAATGGACTAACGTGAGAAACTTTCTTTCAAAATAGCTAAAACATTTACATGAATTTACATTTTCGAAATTGTGAACATTTTAAATAGATATGGAATTGTAAATGATTTAATGAACCCTGATATATACTAAGTTCCTAAAATTAATTACGATTTTATTTCACTTCACACACTTAATTACGCCCTAGAGATATTTTTCCGCACACGAACACAAGCACTTAGCACTCCCGAAACGTCGCTTTTTCGAATTCCCGTCCTCGACTTCTTGTTCTTCAGTTTTGATGTTATTCTCCCGCCAGCTCATGACCACGCCTCTGCCAAATCTCTCCATCATAATTGGTGAGTACCAATTTTTTTCATATCAGCAAATGGCTGCCCCTTACATCGTCGCACGTTTTTTTTTATATATAAGCATTTCCGCTGTTTAAAGCAAGCATTTCCTGTTTGTTCACCTCATCGGTGTCTGGGCGGATGTGCGTATCCACTTACATCCGTGAGGATGTTTGTCTCGAATTGTAATACAAGACTTCCTTTCCAGCAACTATCTGTAACATCGATTCTATGAATTTTTATTTTACTAATAATTACATATGTCTTACATGCTCCATTCCAACGTAGGAAAAAACCCTGCCCTAGTTTTCTCTAGACACAGACTGTACCTATTATTTATGAATTAAAACTAGTAACTAATTTCACTGTGTCTTAGTTATTTTACTTAAAACACATACTACATGTAATTACTGTCCAATTTAAATTAACATAATAAGGTATCCAAACTAAATCTAAAAAGCATCAGCGAACCCTAGTAAGTGTATCGAGGTAACGCGCCATTACTAGCTGTTTCATTTTAAATGTACGTACATTGATAACAATAAATGTTAAAGGTAAAATCAGTTTATTCTAGTGTAAATTTTTAGTAGAAGGAAAACTAGCATTTTAATAACCTCAAATCTAATTCCTACATGAACTTCGGTTTTAAAATTAACTTTTTACGTAAGGAATCGATCTTATTATAAAGGTAGGTTTTGTCATTATTGAAGTACTATATTTTAATAAAAGGGAACGACCTCTCCATAAATAAAATGGTTTCATTTTTTTTTAATCTGCACATCAATATGGCTGGTAAAAATTATTATTATTATTTAATTTATTTATTCGTAATTTCGCTCGCCTTTGGTAAGTTAGATTCAATATCTCACTTTTCAGCTAAATCTGAGTTCAGGTACAACTACAAATCAGTAGAATTAAAAATTTCTTTCCCCGTCCGGTACTCCATCTGTTTAATTGTCCGTCACAGGATATATTGAGCCCTAGATTTGAAATTTTACATAATTTTCAGTTATAAATAGGAGAGATAAAGGTAACAGTGCGCAATCCGCCTGCCGGGATTTTGGAGAACGTTATTGAAGTTATAAACAATGCAGAGTTTCGACAGTGGAGCATGTTACTTCATGGAATGTTACTCAACTGGCCAGTACGTTTAACATGGATACGCTCATGTCTTCCAAACAACAGCTCCCCCTGCAATGATTACAGGAACGATAAATTTCATACGGTGGTTAGGTTAAGCCAGCTTTTTCAAGAAAGGGATAAACCAAATCCTATTAGAATTCAGTTGTGAAATAATCAGTGATGAAATTTTGATGAAGCTTGCTGCGGGCACGTGACCTCGATTAGTTAATTTTCGACTTCATACAAGGTTTTTTCTAGTGAACTATAAATAATTGTACATACATTTAAATAAATCTGTGTTTCTCTTAAATTTAGAAATATATTTTGAATTGTTAATAGCTTGTCATTAAGGAAACTACCTGAATAGTTTAACATTCTTCATAAATCTATTTAATGTGGAAAATATTGAGGTAAAATGAAACCATTAATATAACGTAACGTAAACAAATACCGATATCCAGTGTTGAAATTAATTTGGTAATTGGACAAGCTCCTCATTGTAAATCGATTTATCAATGAAATGTATTTGTGTGTTACATCTGTCAACTTTGTCAGGGTACAATAACGTTAACTGTAATTTCTCGTATTGATCGGCAACTTTGATGTAGTTCGTCACTGTCAAATTGACAGCGACAAGTTAACGTTTATTCTCGTGAGAATACCGCATTGTGTTCATTACAGTCTCTGCTTTGTAATACACATTTCATTACAACCTCTTCCTCGTAATATCGTTTGCTAGTAAACAAATGGATAGCATTTACTTGAGAAGCTACTCAACTCCATTATGTGCTTACGAAGAAAATAATAAGCATTATTTCTTTCGGTTTTATATAATAAAATATATTTGTAAATTTGCATTTAAAAGTTTGAAGTATTTTAGTTTTGAACTTCTAATATGATATATCCGACTATTTCATCATTGTAAATCATCCAGATCCATATTATAAAACCTAACCTATCTTTTACTGTAGCTTATACTTCTTAGTCCTACCTAAGTTTACTTTGCTACATATTAAGAAAACATCTTACTCGACTTATCCCTAAGAAAAGCAACACATCAACTTATCTGTTAGCTTTCTATCTCAAGTAACGACAGTTTTATAAACAAACCTTGCAAAATACCTCCTTATAAATAGTAAATATCATTATGAAATAGCGTATGCTATTATTTGATTTATCCGAAAATTAAGAATTTACACACAATATAAACGTAAATTAGAAAATCATTGTTGAAAATATGGAAATCTCCATGTGAAACTTACAATACTAAAATTCTAATTCTCTCTATATAATCCGAAGTTCTATTTCTTGTTCTTGTTCATGAATTATTAATAAAAAACTGATACAAAAACTCATAAATAGAAAGAAAGTTTTATGCTAAATTTCAATATTGTTGGTTAGTTTGTTTTCCAAAAATGAAATTTTTTTTCAGCCCTTGAGTAATAATTATTTGTTCAAAGATTCTGTTTAAAAATGTATTATTAAATTTTATAAAAAGTGTGTGGTTTTAAATTGTCTTTATTGAAGTATATAAATGAACATGCTGACAAATAAATATGTACACTATAACTAATTCTGAGTCAGTGCTTTATAAGAAAAGAACACGTTTTAATATTTATAGTTTTATTACTTAAATATAGGTTATAGAAATAAATAGATATTGAACATGTATTCGACCACAATATTATATAAAATGAATAAGCAACAAAATATTTAATGTATGTGAAACGTATTCCTAAGATTGGGAAATGTAATACATTACAACCAATTATACTGTTGTGTAACTAAGTTTTTTCACAATAAGGTAGTCAAATTATTACGATATTTTTGGTTTAGTCATCAAGAAAGATAGAAAAATTTTACAATTTTAGTGAAAAGTTAAAAATATATGAACTGTAATATAATAGTTTGTACAAAGGTATTTCTCACTGCCGACAGATTGAGTCCTCAGGCTGTAATATGGTAATGTGTAATACGTTCTTCAGGAACCTGTCCATCTACTTTGCAAATCTCTACCTTGTGTAATGTATCTTTACTGGAAACATTCCGAAA
>NW_025783807.1:0-28691 GCF_021130785.1 Homalodisca vitripennis
CCTCCAACATGATGTCATCTGGAACCTTGGCCATGGACAATGAAAATATTTTAAATAACTTATCATGGCACCAATGGTTGTTTGAAGATTCGCCTTCTCATTAACACGTATGATCTATCAACTCCAGCATCATCGAACATGTTTACCTCTAAACGACTAAACCTCTGGAAATCTAGAAATAATTTTCAGGTTAGCTACTGACTCTCAAAACGTCAACAAACGTCGTAGCTGTCAAATCATGATTAATGGTCGCTGCAGGCAGATAACGAGGCTGGGAATACAATAGAAATAATGTTGTAAGCTGACGACTAAATTTGTCTGCTAGGCACTATCTTCTATGGGTCACCGGAACCTCTGATGTAGTAAATATTTATGCTTAATAAACGGATGAAGCGGGGGGGGGGGGTTGGAGAAATCCTGTAAAACAATTACAATGCGTTATACATTATTAGGAGTTTGTATTTAATAATGTATCCTCTCTAATCAATGTGGAAGTGTATATTACTTATAACACGCTATAACTATTACGTAATGATATATACTGCATCAATAATTTGGGATGATTAAATTATGTATTTTATATATATATATATATAAGCAGTTAAGAAAAGAAAATAAGGAACTAAGGGATGAAGTAGTTGAGGTTAAGAAAAGGCTAAATATAAGTGAAGGCTCTATTACAGCTCTCACTGATAGGGTTAATGATCTCGAACAATACGGTCGCCGTGTTAACCTCGAAATACAGGGAGTGCCCGTAAGAGGGGGAGTATTAGATAAAGAAGATACTACTCAAGTGGTAAAAGACTTGGCGAGTGAAATTGGTTGTCCCTTTTGTTTCACAACAAATACATAAGCTACATAGACTTACAGAAAAGGTTAGATGGTAAACCACCCACTATCATTGTGCAATTTGTGTCAAATGTTGATCGCGACATATGGCTGAAGAAAGGGAAAAGGGCTCGTCTTTCGGAAAATAATACCGGCAATAAGATCTTCTTTAACGAGAATTTGGAGTTATTTCTACAAGGGCCTGTTGAGAGAGACTAAAGCTCGAGCTAAAGTTCACAACTTTAAATTCGTGTGGTTTCAGAACGGAAAAATCCTAGTTAAAAGACATGAAAACGACAAAAACATAGTGGTTATTAAAAGCCTAGATGATCTTAATAAGATAGGAGTGTAAAAAGGTACGAATAAATTCTCCAATAAATATGTTTAGCCTATCTTGTACAAATGGCACAATGTTTAGAAATAGATTTAGATAGTAATATAAGCTTTGGAAACTATAATAGTTTTGGTGAGTGGTTTTCTGGTTGTAATAGTAGCAATAGTGATTTTACGGGTATTTCCATTGTACACATTAACATAAGGTCCATAAAGAAAAACTGGGATTTACTCATGTTAGAATTAAACATCTTTTCTGATACATTCGATGTGCTGATTCTATCAGAGATATTTTGTGACGAAATTGAGATAGACAAATTTAACATTGATAACTTCTGCAGAATTAGTGCATGTAGGGTGGGTAAAAGAGGAGGAGGTTTAGCCTTATTTTATAATACCTTTAAAACTTAAATTTACCGAATTTAACATTCATACAGAATCATTTGAAAACATTGCTGGGTCATTACATACTTACGGAAATAATTTTAGTTGCAATTTGCAGATTCTAGCTCTTTATAGGCCTCCAACTCAGAGCACAGGTTTTAGCGTAGGTTATTTTGTGAACGAATTATCAATTAAGTTGGATAAAATTTATCATAATGGGAATATAATTATGATTGGGGACACAAACATTAATATTAATGGTAACCTGGAGGAATTCTGCTTTAGATTATTTAACGATGTTATTGTCGAAGGGACTGGATAGAGTAATTTACGACAATACTAGGGAAGAATTTAGAGGTGAAATTTTATGTTCATCTTGCATTGACCATATATTTATTAGAGAAGTTTCTACTTTCGAGAAAATTGTTGGAGGCGTTATTAGGTCTAAAATTTCGGATCACTATCCTGTTGGTGTAAAAACTCAAATTTGTGCAATCCATCACAAACTGTAGTGCATCTTTGCCCAAAATAGATAATATAAATGAAACTAGGTTGAAATTAGAATTAGGTAACATTGATTTATTAAATATGCCTATAGAGAACTCAGATTATGGCCTATAACTATATAATCAAACAATCTGAAAGCATTATACGATAAATGTAAGGTTATAAATAAACCCCAAAACAATAAAAAAATTAAAAATAGGACAAGAAAAAGTAAAGAGTGGATGACTAATGACCTGAGAGACCTGACAAAGGAAAGAGATTGGCTATTTAGAAAATCGAAGGCGAATCCTACAAATCTAGTTTATAGGAGGAACTACAATTGCTTTCGAAATAGAGTAAATAGTGAAATTTCAAAAAGAAAAAATGAGTACTATAAACATTATTTTCAGAACACTAAAAGTGACCCTAGGAAACTATGGAAAGGAGTAAATAAACTATTGGGCAGATTGAAAGTTAAAAATTCCGATAACCAAATAATGGGTTCCATATCAGACTCTGTACAAAATATAACTAACGGATTTGCCAACCAGTTTGATACAGGGGTGATGAAAATTAAACATCACTGTGCTAATAAAGAATTTACTGGTACGTGTAACAATGCAAAACATAGGTTCTATATACCTAAGGCAACTGCAACAGAGATTAAACGTGT
The DNA here is from genome assembly GCF_021130785.1 of Homalodisca vitripennis. Classification (NCBI taxonomy): domain Eukaryota; kingdom Metazoa; phylum Arthropoda; class Insecta; order Hemiptera; family Cicadellidae; genus Homalodisca; species Homalodisca vitripennis. The sequence goes on from NW_025783807.1 coordinate 2,705, forward strand.
TATTGATAACTGTAATGAGCACAAAGCTCCAGGAATAGACGGGATTAGGTATAAAGATCTAAAAAGTATATCTGCATCCTTGGCTCCTGTTCTGGCCAAAGCTATAAATATATCGATTTCGACGGGGGTATTTCCAGAAAATTTAAAAACTTCCATTGTTAGACCAATATACAAAAAGGGGCCCAGAGAGGCCTATATTAATTACCGTCCGATTGCCTTGCTTTCAAGCATAGAAAAAATAACTGAGATGTTCATTGTCGGAAAATTAAATAAATATCTTAATGAATGTAGTTTAATTAATGAAAACCAATTTGCATTTCAAAAAGGCAAAGGAGCGGAAGATCTCTTACATGTATTTGGTACATATATTAATAAACAATTATATAAAGGATGTCATCGTACTGTGCCTATTTATTGACTTGTCAAAGGCATTTGACACAATTGATTATTGTCAAAATGGCTGAGACACTGAAAAGCATTGGGGTGGTTGGTTTGCAGCTGCAATGGTTCCAGTCCTATTTGAAAAATCGGATGTTTACAGTTAAAATTTCCAACATATTTAGCACTTACAAACAAATACTTGTGGGGTGCCCCAAGGTAGCAATCTTGGGCCAGTACTTTTTAATATTTACCTTAATAAAGTGTTTGAAACTGTAAAACATGTAAAATTATGGGCCTATGCTGATGATTTGCTACTAGTAGCAAGTCATCATTGCTTGCCGACAGCTCAATCCATGTTGCAGGCCGACTTTGGCCGGGTTTGTGAATGGTTTCATGACATGGAACTAATCGTGAACTCGGAGAAGACGGTTATGATGCACATTCACTTGAGAAATAAAAATGTAGCAATAAATCCAGTAATAAAATATCACAAGTGTTCCTGTCCAAATTTTAGAAATTCAACAAAATGGTATAGTAACAGTATGCAGTTGCAAAGAAATAGAACTGGTAGAAGATTGCAGTTATTTAGGAATAATAATTGACAGTGGTCTTACTTGGAAAAAACATACTGAAAAAATTCAAAAGAAAATGTTGTCATGTATGACTGCGTTTTATAGATTGAAAAACACCATTAATTTAGAATGTAAAATATCCATATATAAAGCATTAATTGAGTCTATTATTAGATATGGAATACAACTGTATGGGTCAGCAGCGAATTGCCATTTGAATAAGATTTGCCAACTTCAAAACAGGAGTCTACAGCTGATGTTTACACGCAGCCCCGATGATATAAATATTAGCAATCTACGTAGGGCGAATACATTAACCCCTCAAGATTTTTATAAATATACGATATACGTGAGGACACTTTGGTAATGACGAATACATGATGGTAAACTCTAATACTACATCTGCAAATTTAAGAAACACAAAAAAACTAATTGTTCCATTACATAAAAACGGATTTTGGGAAGAGACTGGTGGAATTTATTGTGCCTACTCTTTACAATAACTTGCCTAACCACATTTACAATGAAAATAATTTTACAAAATTTAAAAAATCTGTATATAATTGGTTAGTTCACACATATTAATGGTAAGGCTGAACATTTCCTGATACTTTATGGACCTTGTTGTTGTTTTGTTTCACTATAATATTGTTTTATTTCATATTTTTAAGAACTGTTAATGCCAAAGATGTATTCCTGTAGTTGTATTGATGTTTTTCTATGTTCATTAGTTTTAGATCACTGTTGTTATTTATTATTGTCATGCTTACTAAGTATTATTTATATATAATTTTACTCATTACAAATAATATCTATAAAAGACAAGACCTATCTACAAGTGTTTTGATTATATATCTGTTCAGAGAAGTGTTTTGCTTTCTTTTATTGTTATGTGTACAGTTTAATAAGATTATCTTTATTTGTTTACTAATTAATTCAAGTATATCTCTCTAGACTTCTGTTATCCTCAGGGATGGATTTTCATTATTTGTTTTTTTTTTTTTTTCTGTTTAAAACTTAAATAATATATTTTTGATTATTTCACACTTTAATGAACATATTGAATAATCGACTAGGTATAAGGTAATCTGAACTTTACGTAAAACTGATGATTGCAATTTGCTACTGGTGTTCCATTAATACTGCACAGTATAGCGCTCTGATAATACATCAAGTAAATCGACCGGTAAAGTACTCAAACCGGTGCTTACCAATTTAATAAGGAATGCATATTTTAATGGTTCTAGAGGTAATCTCCATTGTGCTGTATGTAGTGTTTTCTGGTACACTATGTCTACTAAAGGATTATAAACAATTACTAGTTGTGTTTAATTATTTGAGCTTATATTAGAAATGAATTTATGTACTCGGTTACTATCTGTTGTTATAAACGACTAATATAGAAAGTTTGCTTAGACCTGCCAGATTGAGAGTTGCTTGAATTTTTATTGATTCTATGCACTGAATGTAAATATAACTAAGAGTGTAGCTTTTAATATATAACAAAATAATTTATATTAAATCTAGTATTAAATGTAAGTTATTAGGGGCAATATCATAGTTATCAAGATAATGTTATTTACCTGGAAAATAGAATATCCAAATTTCCACTTTACACAGTTGAATAATTTCAATCACACTTTACACAACATTTAACAAAGACATAACCGACACACAGTACGCCAGCATTATGTTCAAATACTTGTATGCGAAGAAAAGTTTTAAGTAAGAATGAATAAATTTGATATACATAATTTCTATAAAATAAATCAATTAGATCAAAATAGCTGTAACAGTTGTAAGAACCACATTTATATCATATTAATTCACCTCGATCCGTCTGTATGTAGGCTACACGACATGACTGTTGGTTCTTGCCCAAATGCACGGAAATTAATCGTTTTTGAAAAACATGTTTGAATTGTACGTAATATTTGTCTACCTCTTCCGATAACCCAATATCTTTAATGGTTATTACACAAATGGATAGGAATGGGTAATAACTGATAAGACTAATGAGTTACTTAGTTGACCGAGTCTTTTGACTATTCGCCACGGTCAATAACATTCGACCTATTTCACCAATTTATTTACTTTTCTTCAACTTTTCAGTTTATCTAAAAGCTTACTCAACAGAATGTTCTAAATATTTAATTAGTGTTATGGGACATGATGTATTGTATTAACTTATAGTAATAATCAGATAATTTTTTTTTTAATCACTCCAAATTAATAATTTCACTGTTGTATGTATATTTATATACCAATGTTCACCACAATTAAATTAAAAATACTTACGTTAAGGACCTGAAAGATAATTAAATGTAATTATCTCAACTGTAGTTTAATATAGTTATATAGGTTCCCGCTGACAAGTATTGTACTTAGCGGGGCCTCAGAAATGTATAATTTCTTGAATAAACGCAATTCAATTCAAAATTCAATTCAATTCAATATTTATATATATATATAATATATTTATATTATATATATAATACATAATTTATATATAATATTTATAATATAACATTATATATATATATATATATATTATATATATATTAATGTAATGAAAATAACTAAAAACACTTTAAATTAAAAACTTTTTTATTACATACACGTGTTTCGGATTTTAAACCATCATCAAGTTAAAAGATATTAATAACTAGAAGAAATTTTAATAAAAGGTTTAAAGAACACATTACAAGCTTTAAAAACAAATAAAATGTCTACAATAAAATCAAATTTTGCTGAACACTTATTGGAGGACTGACCATAAACTACACAAATATTGAAAAGAAACATGGAAATTTTAGATATCGAAAGGAAAGGAGAGAAATTAAACACAAAAGAAAGAATTACATATTTATCTAAATTGTAATAAAGATTCCTCATAAAATTTAAATAGTAATTCTGAAAAATAAAAACAATATCCAATTTTTGAAAACATTAAAATATTAAATACAGATTACTAATAAGAAAATTACAAAACTGTATCATTTAAAATTTAACATATGTTTAAAGGTCCACATGTTTATATCTATTTGTTTATTATTTATTTATTTTAGAGGTTTAATGTACACTGATGATGGTTACCCAAACCGAAACACGTGTATGTAATAAAAAGTTTTAATTTAATAGGGTTTTAGTTATTTTCATTACATTAATATATATATATAGATAACCCTATTAAGTGGAGTTTAATAACATTATATATATATATATATATATTTATATTTACCTTAACATACTTCCGTTAAATATACCAACGATGTTACCATTTATCTAAGTATTGGATATCAATAATATATATATATATATATTATATATATATATATATATATATTATATATATGTATAATGTTATTAACTCCACTTATAGGGTTATCTATATATATTAATGTAATGAAAAATAATTTAAAACCCTTTAAATTTAAACTTTTTTTTATTATTATTATTATTATTATTCTATATATATATAAAGTAATATCACAAATATATATTAAATTTATAATTTTTCAATTTAACTATATTCGGAGCAACTTCCTCTGCTACTAAATATTCCCAACCTAAGAAGATGCATTTCGTGTTTAATGCATCGCCACCAAAATACTAAGAATATAGTAAACGCTAGGTGCTAGGTTACATAGCTGGTCTGCCACCGAGAGTGAGTCATGTCAAGTTAATTAACTGACCAGTTGACAAAAGATCCAATGCCAAAGTGTAAATTACACTTTCCCAAAGATCACTCTCTTCGATATGCTTCAGGTTCCCAAATGAGATTTCATTATGTTTTGCAACCCCCATAATCTTCTTTTGGTTACGCCAGAGTACCTTAACATACTTCCGTTAAATATACCAACGATGTTACAATTTATCTAAGTATTGGATATCAATACTTTTTCTACCCACAGACGTATTTCTTTGTTGAGATGTTTTATTTCCGGATAACCCTGTAACTAACCTATAATGGAGAGTTTAGACTCTATATAAACACCTCCTTTTTCTTGAGAAAACTAAAACTCCTTGGTACTATGAAAAATTACACAAACGAAACCTTACAAAGTAGCGCAGCACATAGTACAAGTAGTAGGCCTACCATCAATGAAGTGTCGTCGCTAGCTCATCTAGGATCTATTCATCGATTCAATCGTGACAAATTGCTCTCGGTCTATGCGAGTCTCGTCTTTTGTTTCCTATAGCTGCCACATGTTTGACAAAAGAGGCGACTCGTTAACACCTTTGCATATCAAAACACAGCTGTTCCGTCAGCTGGTCGAGGTAAGAGGAGAAGTGCGCACGGAGAGCTTACAAAAACAATTATAGACCATGAAGGGTTGCGCGATTCGGGCAGCTGTCGAACTGGTTCAATCTATCTGCGGGATTAGTTCTGTCCCTTCACAGTCGAGTGCGCTACGGTGGAGTATGACGTGGAAGTGGGGAGCTTGAAGGGCGCTGCGGCTTGATTGAGCTATTCAGTAAAAATTAGTACAAAATAGCTGATCAATGATTCAGTAATTTTACCACCGCCTAACAAAAAGGCCGCATTGAAATGTACCCTATTCATACCAACCCCTAAATTACACCGTGGTTAAAAACCTCTTTATAGTTTATATGTGCCCAATTATTTAAAAACCATTATTGTTTTCAATTTAGCAGGTTTAAGTAAGATCTAAGACAAACGTGATAGGATTCCATTACTCACAAACTCAACTTAATATCAGTTACATATTGAATTGAATATTAGAACTTTGTTTAATAAAATACTTATCTTAAAAATGTAAAAGAAACCTTTATTTATTGTTTAAAAAATCTTACACCTAAAATTCTGCCATCACAACATCTACTATACTTGATGTTAAGATTTTATAATATTTAACTCTATAAATGCATAGCATAGAGTTAAACGAATAGATACGATATTCAAAAATAAATTTTTTACCGAAAGACTCACTGCGAGAGGTTTCACGTGTATTCAATAACTGCTTTACTTCTAGGACTAACCCTTAATCATCCGCTATGTACTTTATGCCGTATGTGTCTTATTATCTTCCAAACCAACCAATATCTTGTTAAGACAGAACACTGGCGATATCTTCGCTTTCAGCTACTTTACTGGTTCACCACGATTTTGTGTGGCCACTTTACTGGCAGTGTCGCGATTTTCTCATCGTTCCAGTACCAACCCAAAATTCGTTGCCACGGTTGCGACAATTCCAATGCAATCTTTAACTTTTTCGTTGTCGAGTTAATTAAAAGCTAGCTTCCCAGTTTCTAGTTTCTGATTCTGGGGTTTCTTCATAGATGATATCATTGTTGATTCATAGTATAACCTATTATTTTAGTTTTAATCATCAAAACATAGGTGCCATGGTCAAAATATTTTGGTCTACATTTTAAATTTTTATCCAGCACATCTACCTTTGAGTGTGGGATTGGTAATGGTGACACTGTACAGCGATGGCGAGTGCCCTTCTGTCTTATAGCGGATTCGCAGGTTACATCCTAAGGTGGTTTCTTCAAAAACTCTATTTTTATCTCTCAATACTGTGATAAATATTTATTAACTTTGTGATATTAACCTTTTCTGAGTTATAATAAATATGTAAAATTATAACAATAACCATATTACTTGTAAATTGTACTATTTTTCAGGGCCATTATTTCTCCGACCATATTTGCGATACTCACGATCATGAGAAAATTCTCTTTAACACCCACATTTCGATTGTGCTTATTACAATGAAAAATTTATATTTCTAGAAAAAAGTTTACTTACGAGTTATTGTTAGACTGGACACGTTAGTTAGGCAGCACGAGATAGCGAGCTCTGCGTCCACAAACTGTCCAAACCCAAGTGAAAATTATAAACGCACGGATTATAGTTTTATAATATATTACATATTTTCTCATCACCAATACAATTATATTATATTAGCAGTTACCTGCAGCTTCACATGCAAATTCTATCTGAAAAACAGAAACACCGTGTGTATATTCCTTATAAATCACACTCTAACCATTTCTGAGATAAGAATCTGTAACTGAAAGATATTCAAATATCTTAACCAACTTTACGTTTAATCCTGGGTCCCTTAAGTCGGAGAGTAAAATAGTTTTTATAAGTACCTGTGAAATGACGAGAATTTTTTTCGAATATTCTATGATTATTAATAGAATAGTTACTACCACTTCAGTAACTATTGAAAATGTTATACCATTTTAAAAGAATCCTAAAGTCTAATCCCGTAGTGATTTGGATAACCCCCTTACTATGTAACAAATTTTATGGCACCATGTAGTTTTGAAAAGGATGTAGGCATATTTTGGGTTCATAATGTTACAGTGTTCATGGTTAAGAGCGTCAGATGTTAAACGGAATCGCAAAAGTTTTCATTTTAGGCTATGCGCATGTACATTTCTGATTCGCACCAATTATATTTCCGTGGGGGTTCACAGCACCTAATCTAAAAGCACCTAATCTCACATCACCTAAAATTTAACCGTCTAATAGCACCGATTCTCATAGCACCTAATATTATACTACCTAATCTCACAGCACCTAAGGAAATGCCCGAGAGTCGCACGGCACCTAAAGGCCGCTACACACGTTCAATTCGGCTTGTCAGTTCGGTTTGTCAGTGTCGGCTTGTCAATTCTAACTGACGCAGCAATCACATACACACGTTCAGTTTGGCTTGTCAGTTCGATCTGGTTAATTAACTCCAAAATTTTGTTGTGCTTGTGTTTCGGAAATTGCAAGTTAAATAATGTTTTCGGTCGATGAGTTATTACTAATATATGGTGCAGTGGCTTGTGTAATTGTGAAAAGAAGAAAGCGTCAAACTCAAGCGGGATCAGTGGACTAAAGACTGGCTTTGAAAACAAGCCCAGTACTCCCATGTTAACCTTTTAAAAGAACTTCGTTTTCACCCCAAAGATTGGCATAATTATTTGCGGATGAACGAAGAAACATTCTTTTCCCCTAAACAACTCTATGAACTGAAGAAGAAAATCCTTACTCCAAGAAACTCATTGCACTGACAACACAGTGTAATGTAAATAAAAAAAACTACTTTTTCAAAGTCTGCTGTCACTTGGAAAAGGGGTATAAATTTCACTGACTACGGACACAGCAGCAAACACGCGGGACAGTTGCTAAACAGACGCCTGTCACTGGTGCGCATGCGCAGACAGTTGATTTGAGGAACTGAACTGACGCTCCCATACACACGATCAGTTCGGCTTGCCGTCAAGCCGATGTGTCAAGCCGAAATGATGAATTTCCATCATGCCATCGGTTCAAATTTCTGGCTTGAGCTCACATCGTTTGAACAAACTTTTGCATACACACAGTCAATTCGGCTTGTCAGTTCGGCTTGTTCACATCGAATTGACAAGCCGATTTGAAACGTGTGTAGGCCGCTTAAAGATCGTGCTGGAGTTTTATAGCACCTAATATCACACCACCTAAAAGGGAGTGGTGGGGATCGTCGGAGGGGTAGGCCGCCACCACTGTCCGTGGCCAGTGGGCGACCGTCCGTTGAGTCGCGTGGTTAGGGGAGAGCTCTGAGTTGGTTATTGACACGTGCTGTGCGGGTTGCATTAACGCGCTCGCAGGAAGAATTGAAGGCGGTGGACGTTTCGTTTAGGAATTTATATTATGACATATTATGTTATTTTTACCGGATCCCGGCGACCCCTCTCCACACACACTAAACATCTCAAACGTCTACCACATTAAAATATACCCCTTTATTACATCTGAAAAAGTTTGACGGCTTAGGTAGTATTAATCTATATATTAAAGCGAAAGTGAGATATTTTAGATATGTTTTATTGATTGTGATAATCAAAAATATGAAGAAAAACACAGTTTTCTTTTAAATGTAATCTTTCTCCAATATAACCCCCCCTAATTCAAAAATAATTACAGTTAAAAATATAATATATAATTTGTTGTATGTCTCTTAAAGAACGACATACTGATAATTCAGAGTTCTAAGTTAATAATTAAAGGCGTAACAAGTTTTTTGGGAAACTCATTAGACTTGTATTTATTTATAAATCACGCAATGCTTATTACTAATAGTCTTTACTTATGAGTGAGGGTGCAGAACAAGCGAGGTACACAGTAACTGTACCGGAACCTTACTACATTATGGCTTAATGAAACACACATACCAACTTGCCCCGTGTGCCAAAATCACAAGATAAAATATCGACAGTTTTATTTTCACACAAACCACAACAGGAAAATGTTTAAATTAGGCTTGTATGATTCTGGTAAATGTATTAATTTAAGGAAAGGCAATTAAATTATCCATTTACCCAAAACAAACATTTAATTAAACTTATATTTGTAAATTCACTAACAGATAATTTGAGGGATATTAATATTCCTCAAAGCGAAGCGGCCGAATACCTTCCATAATCCTATCACCATCGTCTTTGTTATCGGTGTTATATTTTCACTGTTTACCTCATGTTCACTGACAGTCTTCCGACGAATTTCTGTCCCTCAGTCAAAATATTAGTAGTCTCTCTACAGCCTCCCCCAACAATCATTCATTGATTCAAGCGTTATTAATAACTATTTTTGTATTCTCTACAACTTTCATCCAACAATCAAGCGTAGTCTTTTCCAAAGCTTCTTTACAACTTTTGTGATAGAATTAATAGTGAACGACTTATTATTTTTGCGATATGTAAATTAATTTAAGCCCATATTAGTTCAATCGCGTGGAGCTTGAAAAAGTCCGTAGAAGATGCGAACTCACAAATGTCGCAAAAATATAAAATAGCAGTAACCAATATAAGGCCTGGGGAGAGGTTTTTTTAAACGCCAATATAAGGCGTTTTCGGTGCAGATAAACGAAAATACAAACATTTAGAATCTCAATCGACATTATCAATAAATATCACTCCAGGTGACTTAAACCATTTGTTTTATCAATTCGGTTAACACCAAATAAAGGGTAGTATCAAAAAGCCTCATGTTAATAGAATGAACTTAATAAGAAATTACCATATTTTGAAAGAAAAACATTTATCTTTGTAGAAGTCTCAATTGATGAGGTCATTAAAGCTGTCAAAAGAGTTAAAAACTCAGAAAGCAAAGACATTTATAACAAATCTAACAATATATTTTAACGAATTTACCATACGTTTTTGAACACATTAACTACATGTATATCTGCCCGATTCTTAAGAAAGGGTCTAGGAGTTTCCCTGAGAGCTATTGCCCAGTATAAATTTTACCTGTCCTGTAATAATAGAAACTGTTTTACATGATGAACCTTTTGCGTATGTGGAAAATAACATCAATCTAAATTTATTACAATAGAAGAGGTAAATACACCATTGATGCAGTTTATTCACTAATTAAGGAGGTCCTAAACACTTTTGAGATTAAAGCCTTTGCTCAGGTAACATATTTTGGCTTGAGCAGGACCTTAAAACTTAACTATTACGGTATTAATGGGAATCCGGCTTTAAAGAGTTCTTTAAAGACTATTTATCTAAACCGCAGGCGAAAAGTTTGTTTCTATTAATGGAAATCGGTCCAACAATTTGGTGATCGGGATTGTTGTACCTAAGGGTCAGTCCTGGGCCCTATTATGTTTTTATTATATATAAATTAATTTCCTACCGTTGTTAGGTTAAAATCTCTTTTATATGCTAACGACACAACTCTTTAGAATATCCATACAAACTTTGACAAACTAAAAGTTCTTGTCATTGAATCAGTTGAGAAAGCCTCAGTGTGGTTTAGATCAAATGGATCTTTACTAAATGAAGTCAAAACTCAAAACATTTTGTTTACTTTACGACAAACCCCTACAATTGACACACCAAATTATTTCTTTTCTTGTGCTAAATTTCTAGGAATATTTTTGGTAGAGTAATTTTTTTACTTAGACGTATTATTAATTGTGTTACTGAAAAATATTTTAAACTTTTCGAAGTTCGATTCTGGCCGAGTAGAAGGCACCAAAGTGATGTTGAATTCACTGGATAAGAAAGAAAAAGAACAAAACAGAGCTTCACTCAAGCGTATAATTGACACAACTATATTCTGTGGAGAAAATGAAATACCCTTTCGAGGACATTGGGCCACTGACAGCCGGAAACCCTTTAGAAAAGTAGGGCAATTTTCGAGCGTTGCTCGGGTACAGATCAAACTAACGGTCGGAAATACACCGGAAAAACTCTACTGATTAGAAGTTCGGCTACTTTGGATTTCATTGATAGAGGTATTTATGAATGAGTTATAATGACGATTTTTTGTATAATTCCACTGTAGACGAGAATATAACTATCGGAAAAAAATCGCTTTCGGTCGGAAATAAAATACACCAGAAAAACTCTAATAATTAGAACTTCAACTACTTCGGACTTCAGTTATTGAGGTAGGACGACGATTTTTGTTATCATTAAACTGTACTCGACTACCTGTATAGTTACCGAGAAAAAAATCACTCGGTCGGTAAATACCGAAGAAAAGCTCTCTACAGATTTAAGTTTTGACGATTTTGGATTTCAATAACAATACCAAAAATAGAAATAGAAAACAATAATAGACCATTTTTTGTAAGGAATAAGTATATAAATAATTTTCAGGCTTCCGTTTTTGATCAGGGTATAACTAATCATTGCTTATTAGCTGTAAATTTTAAAATTGCGCCTACACAAGCTGTAAACCCATCTGTAAATTCTGTACAAATTTCTGATTTATTGAAAGTAGCTATAGATTTTAATCTTGTTAAGAATAAGTTACAGACAGTCAATTGGAATGATGTATACTTGGATAGTGATGGAAATAATTCCCTTTTGTAAGTTTTATGAAATTATAAATACATGTATTATAGTTGAATTGATTACAAAATCGGACTGGCGCTCGGCATAGGAGGGGGAGCGGCGTTGCCACGTTGACGTCACTTGGTGTTACAGGGTATAGCAGATCTGCTAGCCACGCGCGTTTCACTGACCGTTTATTGAGTCTTCAATTGATTATATTATTATTATGCTATCAATTTATTCATTACGGTTTAATAATTTTGAGTGACTTTTGGTCATTTACACAAAATTATTATCAAGTTCACTCATGACCTTGTATGAACCTGTTTGCTCATACTTTTCGTTTTGGTGTTAATAAATGAAACAAACTCACGTAAATATTGATTTAAATAATTACATAAATATTTGGTTGCACATTTAATTTTAAATATCATTACAATTGGCTAGATAATAATATTATGATGTAATTTTAAACCAGTACCTATTCATAAAAATTATTTAAAATATGGTTTTTAAGTGTATAGTTTTTGTCGTATTTGCATGCGGAAATAGAATTAAAAATATAATTCGTTTTATTTTTTTCGAATTATATTTTTAATTCTATTTCCGCATGCAAATACGACAAAACTATACACTTAAAAACCATATTTTAAATAATTTTTATGAATAGGTACTGGTTTAAAATTACATCATAATATTATTATCTAGCCAATTGTAATGATATTTAAAATTAAATGTGCAACCAAATATTTATGTAATTATTTAAATCAATATTTACGTGAGTTTGTTTCATTTATTAACACCAAAACGAAAAGTATGAGCAAACAGGTTCATACAAGGTCATGAGTGAACTTGATAATAATTTTGTGTAAATGACCAAAAGTCACTCAAAATTATTAACCGTAATGAATAAATTGATAGCATAATAATAATATAATCAATTGAAGACTCAATAAACGGTCAGTGAAACGCGCGTGGCTAGCAGATCTGCTATACCCTGTAACACCAAGTGACGTCAACGTGGCAACGCCGCTCCCCCTCCTATGCCGAGCGCCCAGTCCTATTTTGTAATCAATTCAACTATAATACATGTATTTATAATTTCATAAAACTTACAAAAGGAATTATTTCCATCACTATCCAAGTATACATCATTCCAATTGACTGTCTGTAACTTATTCTTAACAAGATTAAAATCTATAGCTACTTTCAATAAATCAGAAATTTGTACAGAATTTACAGATGGGTTTACAGCTTGTGTAGGCGCAATTTTAAAATTTACAGCTAATAAGCAATGATTAGTTATACCCTGATCAAAAACGGAAGCCTGAAAATTATTTATATAACTTATTCCTTACAAAAAATGGTCTATTATTGTTTTCTATTTCTATTTTTTGGTATTTGTTATTGAAATCCAAAATCGTCAAAACTTAAATCTGTAGAGAGCTTTTCTTCGGTATTTACCGGCCGAGTGATTTTTTTCTCGGTAACTATACAGGTAGTCGAGTACAGTTTAATGATAACAAAAAATCGTCGTCCTACCTCAATAACTGAAGTCCGGAAGTAGTTGAAGTTCTAATCATTAGAGTTTTTCTGGTGTATTTTATTTCCGACCGAAAGCGATTTTTTTTCCGATAGTTATATTCTCGTCTACAGTGGAATTATACAAAAAAATCGTCATTATAACTCATTCATAAAATACCTCTATCAATGAAATCCAAAGTAGCCGAACTTCTAATCAGTTAGAGTTTTTCCGGTGTATTTCCGACCGTTAGTTTGATCTGTACCCGAGCAACGCTCGAAAAATTGCCCTAACTTTTCTAAAGGGTTTCCGGCTGTCAGTGGCCCAATGTCCTCGAAAGGGTATTTCATTTTCTCCACAGAATATAGTTGTGTCAATTATACGCTTGAGTGAAGCTCTGTTTTGTTCTTTTTCTTTCTTATCCAGTGAATTCAACATCACTTTGGTGCCTTCTACTCGGCCAGAATCGAACTTCGAAAAGTTTCTGAAGATATACAAGAATATTTGTGGTACTAGAGTTGCTGTGTGAGTTGAATTTACCTATTACATCTTTACACTTTCTGTAAGGCGTAGTAAAGCTCCATATTTTTTGGTATTTACCTTTTTACCAGTGTACTCATTGGCAAATAACACACAAAACGTCCCGTAGATCCCCTGGTTTCGGACCCCCCCGAACGTAATTTCTGGCTACGCTACTGGGGCTTAAGTAATCTAACATGACAAATTCCATAACCAAGGAAAGTATGCGGAAGCAGGGAATATCGCAGACGATGCTATATTCGTACATTTACATCAATAATAATATGAGTAAACTGATCGAGCAGTTAGAAAACAAATAATTGTAAAACACTACTAGATTAGAGAAGCATTTTGTTATTTTACTTATGATATATAATGTTGTATGTTATTACGCTTTATATTTCCCTTTTAATCTCTCCTAAAAGAGTTTTCACTAACGTCAACTTTTATTAGTTCAAATCAGATGTTTATATAACAATTTGTTTACATGTCGGTAAAGTAATCATTCTATTTTAAATCATGTGGAAAACATAAACATGCATGATGAATAATATAAAAGTTTACCCCACTTGCGAAGAATACATCATAGGCGACCAAAAGAAGTAGTCAATTCAACAAGGAGCGATAGTAATACTCTCACTAGCACGCCATAGAGCGAACAAGCGTGACGTTCCGTTTTCGTTTCCACCATGGAAAACATACATCCATAGCCCGCCAAAAGAGGTAATCACTTCAAAAATTAATTGTAGTCACTTCAAATATTGATTGAACTCTAGCAAAAATGTATACAATACAATAGGCAATTAATAAAATTATCTCATTCTTATCATTTTTCATTCTCCATTCACTCAGCTTACATGCAGTTACCCCAGTGTGACCACAAGAACCACCAACCGTCACTTCAGCTGATCTACAGCAATAAGGGCATAACCTCAGCCCCAAAGCGATCGCTTGTTAATGATTCTGATATTATATGGGAGGTCGTTCCACAATTGACAAGTGGATACAGTGAAAGATTCGTTATATAAGGCTGTCCGATGAATTGGAGTTGATAATAAAGATGGATCTCTACGAATTCTACAAGCACCGATATCAGACATAAAAGCAAAATTTTGGGCCAAATAACCTGGATAACCATTATGGATTATTGCGTGCGACAGACTAAGTAAATGAAGATCTCTAAGTCATTTGGTTTTAATAGGGATTATTGCTCAAAATAAGGAGATACATGATCACCATGTCTTAAGTTGAAAATGAATCGAATACAATAATAATTCTGTGCACGCTAAATTTTACTAGAATCACTGAACAATGGCAAATGTCCGGAAAATCCTGTTTCCTTCACAAATTTAATAATTTATGGTAGACTATTTATAGAAAATATATTCCAGGTTTTGAATGTAAAATTGCGAGATTAAAACTATATGTAGGTTTTATGTACAGCAAAAATATGTAGGTAAACCATTTTGCTAAAAATCGAAACCTACCCTTAGCTACAGTTGAGGCTGTTCAACTATCCTATCAGTAAGAACAACACATTCCCTGCCTAAATAAATTAACAGACTTTAAAATATGACGACTTTTCAAGTAAGAAATTAATTTAGTATATTTTTGTTTTTTAATCTGTGGTACTGGAAATATTATAATATTGCGTACACTTTTTTCAAAATAATAACAAACACTCATAAGTTTTATGAAGTAAACTGTACATCTTGGTTGATTAAAACACTTTAAACGGTGGCTACATTAACTTACAGTACAAGTACTGAAAAAAGGCGTCTTGATATAACAACAAAATTATGATCTTCTTAGCTGACACACATAAACGGCAGATGACTGTAATGAATATAATTATATGTTATCTGTAGGGCACATTCAAATTTTGTGTGCAATATCTGTATGTTGACTTCTTCTAGTCACAACTTGGTACCTTTGGCCATCTGCCACTCATCTTTTAACTTGTAATGCGGGGTTTTTTCTGCTAAATGTACACACTTGGCATTATTCAACATGTTCGTTCATACAATATCCAGTTTTAAAACAGTATTATAGTCTCATTCAATACATATTAACAATATTATTCTTATCATAAATGGAAATTACAAAATAAAATGTTCAAAAAAAGATCTCTCATGATAAACACTTAATTCAATAGTTACTAAATTGAAAACTATTAATTACCATCTTAATTATAAACTAATAAAAGATGCAACATCAAGTGTAAGATGTAATATTTATACAAATTTGTATTGTTTTAGAAATGTTAACTATTTTCAGTGTCAAAACAACTCCAAAATGTTATCTGGCCTCTAGTGACTAAATATATTTGTTCATTCATCGTCAAACATTTGCAATTGAAATTATTGTATATAAGTAAATAAAAAAGAACTATGACTGCACATTTTAAAATTTTATTTTCATATTAACCCTCCGCCACCCCCTAAAGTACATGTCATACTTTAAGACAACCAAACTGCAGTGTAATTTAAAATTGGTTTTCAATTAATAAAAACAAAGTTCAAGAAATTTATAGAGAGAGGAAATTTGGGGTAGTTCCAGGTTCAAAAGTAGCAATTTTACCTCACAATTACAAGACCTTCTGGTTTCCTTTCAGGCTGATCACAACAAGCTCATGTAGAGCAGTTACAAGTAGTAACATCTCCATTTCAAACTTTGAGCCTTTTGTAGTTGCCAACCAGATTGATGCCAAGGATTTGGAGTCATCACAAGCAGAGCAATCCGTCTTCACTGAAGATTTAAAGCTTGGAATCACCGACCAAGCTCATGACTAGGATTTGGAGTATCGCAAGCAGAGCAATCCGTCTTCACTGACGATTTAAAGCCTGGAATCACCAACCAGGTTCATGACTAGGATTTGGAGTCATCATAAGCAGAGCAATCCGTCTTCACTGACAATTTAAAGCCTGGAATCACCAACCAGGTTCATGACTAGGATTTGGAGTCATCACAAGCAGAGCAATCCGTCTTCACTGACGATTTAAAGCCTGGAATCACCGACCAGGCTCATGACTAGGATTTGGAGTCATCACAAGCAGAGCAATCCGTCTTCACTGACGATTTAAAGGCCTGGGAATCACCAACCAGATCCATGACTAGGATTAGGAGTCATCATAAGCAGAGCAATCCGTTTACACTTAGGATTTAATGTCTGGAATCACCGACCAGGCTCATGACTAGGATTTGGAGTCATCACAAGCAGAGCAATCCGTCTTCACTGACGATTTAAAGCCTGGAATCACCGACCAGGCTCATGACTAGGATTTGGAGTCATCACAAGCAGAGCAATCCGTCTTCACTGACGATTTAAAGCCTGGAATCACCGACCAGGCTCATGACTAGGATTTGGAGTCATCACAAGCAGAGCAATCCGTCTTCACTGACGATTTAAAGCCTGGAATCACCGACCAGGCTCATGACTAGGATTTGGAGTCATCACAAGCAGAGCAATCCGTCTTCACTGACGATTTAAAGCCTGGAATCACCGACCAGGCTCATGACTAGGATTTGGAGTTATCACAAGCAGAGCAATCCGTCCTTCACTGACGATTTAAACCCTGGAATCACCAACCAGGTTCATGACTAGGATTTGGAGTCATCACAAGCAGAGCAATCCGTCTTCACTGACGATTTAAAGCCTGGAATCACCGACCAGGCTCATGACTAGTATTTGGAGTCATCACAAGCAGAGCAATCTGTCTTCACTGACGATTTAAAGCCTGGAATCACCAACCAGGTTCATGACTAGGATTTGGAGTCATCATAAGCAGAGCAATCCGTCTTCACTGACGATTTAAAGCCTGGAATCACCAGATACTCTATCTTCAATTTATAATTTTTACTGATAACTAATAAACCCTCTCTCTTCTAATTTAGAATTTTGGAATAA
This sequence comes from Homalodisca vitripennis, assembly GCF_021130785.1. Classification (NCBI taxonomy): domain Eukaryota; kingdom Metazoa; phylum Arthropoda; class Insecta; order Hemiptera; family Cicadellidae; genus Homalodisca; species Homalodisca vitripennis. The sequence continues at coordinate 20,406 of NW_025783807.1, forward strand.
GATTATGTTAAAAATTTGTATTACTATAGTTACTGTCATCAACAATTAACAATATACAGATTTTTAAAAGCCTGTTATAAAACTTTAATTACTAATAATTTAAAATTGAACTGGAGTCCCAAGGATGAAAATAAAATATTTAAAAAAAAAAACAATAATTACCGGTACTGTTATATACAATAATTGTGCAGCGCATTATTGGAATCCTTTATTCTCAAGAAATATACCAAACGAAACAAGAATAAAATAAAGTAAGGAAAAAACTTAATAAGCATACACAATATATAAATGAGATGGCCAAAACAACAAATGGCCTGTTATACAGTGATAATACACAAAAAGAAAAAAAATCTCTGCGGATGCTGACACAGTTTCACAGCGTTTATAGCCTACTTGAAAGATTAGGTGTCCTAAAGTTTATTCTATAATCGGGTCTCTATTTTGCTGTAGGCTTTAATTTTGTCTGTACTGAAGGATGTTTAAAATTGGCTTTAAATATGTAAGCAAATTAAGACACTTACATATTTACATCTTAATAATAAAGTTGGATTTGTTATTTTAGTTTAACTCTTCAAAATTTAATCAGAAAGTCGGCATATCCTGTCTTAGTGTAGAGTATCAATTGCCTGACGAGTTTAGAGGTGTTCTTAGGGTTCTCTTGTTCTGTAACATCTCCCTTGTACCGATGGTCATGTTATACAGATACAGAACTTATTTTGAAGTCATTGCAATTTTAAATCCTTTCATGGAATTATCTGACCCTCTTTAGGTAATAGTGGTGACAGACTTGCAGTTGATATAATTAATCGTCATTATATAGGAATTGTATTGGATAATTGGAAAATATTTAGTTTCTTTAACTTGTTTGTTTTTAAAAATAGCTAAAGTTTATATGAAGCTGAGTGTTTATATCTTATTTTTGTAAAGTATCAGATGTCATCATCAGTTAGTGCAGACCAAAGATATGCACCTCTTGCAGCTTGAATTTTCTTGATAATAGACTGTTAATAGATCTTGGGTTAAATATGTGTGACCGGTGGGCTTAGAGGCAGGGAGGGGGCGCAACAGCACAAAAGTACTTAACTTTAAAGACAAATGATTAAATTATAAATAGGTTTTATGAAAAGAAGTGCTACTTTAACAGTCATAATTATAGTAGTTGGGAAGCGGGCAGCAAGTTCGGTGCCAATTTGAGGGTCCTGCAGTAAAAGTTTGTACTGGGCCCAGCTCAAGATAGGGCCGGCCCTGATTGGGCCATCTGCTATGTAAGTTTTTCTTAATGTTATTTTGCATAGTGGTCTTCTCAATTTACCCACGCTAAGTGAATATTAGACATATTATGGATAGTAGGAAGTAATTTAATTTGTAAATTCATATTTTTATTTTGTCTTCTCCACTTCTTATGTAAACAGAAAACCTTGGAACATTTGGAATAATGTGAATCAACATTTTTAATAAATTGAAAATTTTAACATTTTGCTTCCTATAACAATTCATTTATTAACTTACCTGATTTGATTACTGTGTTGCAGTTTTAAAGAACAGCTGTTTGATAACGCTCATTGTTGAAAACAACTGTTTGATTATACGCTTAGCTTCAATAATGATAAGGAATTAAAACAATCAATAAAAATTGAAGGGGAACTTTTCCGGATACAGCAGATTAAGCGCTGTTATCAGTATATGATAAATATATGAAACCTTATGTATAAATATATGAAATATATATGAGTACAAAGGCTACCGTATCATATCATATTGTGCTACTATGCTGTGGATATGTTTACAAAACTACAACACCTATAAAAGTCATACTTAAAAAACCCGTTGTGTGTTTGTTGTTTTAGGTCCATCTAAACAATCATATCATAACAATAAACAACTAGTAGGATGTTGCATTACAAACATTACGAAAACAACGGTATCTTTTTTTTAGAAATGAATTACTATAGGCTAATGTTAATAATTACAATACTCTGGAAGGCACCAACAGTCATTCTACATTTTATTCATCTCATAAAATTATAATTAAACAATATCTTCTCATATAAATTTGAAAAAGACACTGCCATAGAGACAAAATGAACCGTACAGCACAGAGCATATGCAAGCACAGAGCACAGTGTAACTAAGTTACGTTCTGGATGGAGTGACACATAGCTGTCGTCATTGCTATTTATATTGCCGTTTGTTTTCCGCTATAGCAGATTTTTCCACAAATATGCTATTGATTGTTTCAAATATGTGCATACTTGGCAAAACAAGTCATTTAAACATATTCTGGCATATAAACAATGTTAAACTAATTAGTGTTTTTGAATTCGTTACCGCGTAACTTAAATAACTAAATGGTTGTTAAGTATAAACAATAATGCGTTTTAGCGGACACTCATGGAACTGCCCTCTCACTAATACTGCAGAAAACTTGTAAAAAAATACGTTGTGTTTCAAATTTTATACACACTGAAGGGATCTTGTAAAATATAAGAGATACAATAAAGATTAAAAAGACAAACTTGTATGTAATAACAAGACCAACAAATGCTTGCTGAACTCAAAAAACTGTTTTTTGTCAAAATTTTCAAACTGTCACAGCACTCCTATTAGTAACTATATAGAAACGTTTTTATATGAAATCTGAGTGAAATTTCTTTTAGTATTTAAATATTATAAGGAAAAGTTTTTCAAGACAAGCATACGGGAGGTGTAGGGTTTGACCATTAGTTAGGTTTACAAACTATCTGAATAGTTGAAAAACAATTACCTTCACACTACTATATAAAACCGGAGTTTTTTTAAATATATGTTAAAAACCACAAGGAAAGTATAACATTATTAAATCAATTATTTTTAAAGTTATTTTTTAAATCATTAAAACCTTTAATTTCATTTCATTAGGTAAACGATGGATCTTTGCATTTAAACATATTTACTCAAACCCCCTGCTCCTTTCTGTTTGCTTATTAAAAAAAGTCATTAAAATATTCAAAACTGTAAGAAATTTCATGTAAAAAATCGCTTCAATATAAGTGTTGTGACGGTTTTGAAAATTTTGACCAAAAACAGTTTTTAGAGCGCAGCGAATAAATTGACGCAACCATAAAGTGAAAAAAAAAAACTATTAGTGAAACACGCGTGGCTATCAGATCTGCTGTACCCTGTAACACCAAGCGACGCGACGTCAACGTGGCAACGCCGCGCCGCTCCCTCTCCTATGCCGAGCGCCAGTCCTATTTTGTAATCAATTTAACTATAGCCAAAAGCAGTGTAAATCTAATAAATGGTATACCACGAGGATTATTATAATATTACTTAGAATAAAGCAGCATTAACAATATGTACAAAAAAATGTAATTATAAGCATTACAAATTTATAAGCAATAATAAATAGAAAAAAAAATTGTATGGGCTCCTTAAATTCACCCATTTGTTTCTTAAAAGTAATATCATATTTTTCAAATTGAGCCTTAACGGTATCCTCCATTTTCACAAAACTTCTTCTTGCAATTTGGCCAAAATGTCCTTAGTAATTGTTTATTTTTGCTATTTACTCTTACCTGAGCAGCAGTTCTTACACTTCCATGATTTCACGGCGTACTTGTCCCATGCGATTCCATGTGCTTTCTAAAATATCAGCACACACGAAGTGTAGATTTGTTTTACATTGAGAACAAACAGCATGTTCACTCACATGAGGCAGAGGATCGTCGTAAACGGCACAATCACTCATCTTGATAACACGGAGAACAGCATTAAGTTTAAATATTAAAAACTAATATAATCCATTTTTGTACAGTTTGATTTGTTTACTATAAAAAGCTCAGGTTAGTTTCGTTTATTTTATGGAATGAATTATAGAAATTTCAGTTTGACTTATAAGTTTATATAGTAATTATAAAATAAATATATTTTTTAATGCAATGTAAAGAACCGCCTATTTATTAAACGCTTTATGAAGAATCGAAAAGGCTTTATTGAAATGGTTTGTTGTGCGTCCGTCTGTGCGATAACTCTTATTATATAGGCCCTAGTGACTTCAAACTTGGTACATATGCTCTTATTGGTCTAAATAAGAACTCTATTGTTTTTAAGATAAAGAAGAATCGTCTGTGCGCTACCACTTATGTTACACTCTGTCGAGTCTTTCAATGCTTCTAACATCGTTCGGGTTATTTTAAGTAATCTCGTATTTGGTTCACAAAAACATCATATATGTATAGTACTTGTATTCATTATAACACTTATCTAGCAGTTTGGCATGAAATAGCTAGATTTTTCGGCTGAAAGTATAAAACTCGTGAGTCAAATTTCACTGTTATAGAACATTGGGAGGTTAAAAAAGCTAAACTATAGTTCTTCTAATGGTTGAAATTCCCTATGGATGTTACATTTTAATCCAAATAAATTTGCTTTTTTATGTAAGTCATGATACTTACGTGTATAAAATATTTACTTTGTCTGACGTAGGGAAATTGCAGAATAAGTGATGAACGATTTAAGGCTTTGCCTATTTTTATATAGATTTGAATGCAAATTATTACCGGTTTTCAGTGCACGGAATATACGATTTGAACACATTTAATTCCAATGACGATAAAAACTTATATAAAAATGTAAAACACAATGAAATTAGATGAACAAATAATTTACACTATTGGATTATGTGCAAGATTTGCGGTTTGGCCTAAACATTCATTCAAATTCAAGGTAAATAATTTTTGGTGCCATTATTAGTTGTAATCAACAACCGCCGCACGCCATGCGCACGGACCCTTCTCTTGTGCGAGGAGACAATTGTCTATTTCGTGTCGCCTCGCCTTGTGCTGTCGACTGCTCGCCCTGCTGTAGAGGACAGTAATGGCGGGTCGTCGGGAGCGGGGTGAGGGGCAAGGTTGGATTCTCCTCCATCCCCTCTGTCCCCACCAAGGCCCCTTTGGAACAAAGCGAGAGGTGCTGTGACACTGAAACTTGAAACAGTCTCACGGCACCTAAACGAACCTGGATCGTTGCACAGTACCTAACCTTATAGCGCCTAATATCACAGCACCTAAATGACGACTTTTTTTCTGTAGGTGGTATGAGATTAGGTGCTAAAAGATTAGGTACTATGAAGCCGCACCTATATTTCGAACAACATGGGTGAGTTTATATTGTTGCGCCGATCAAGAGTGTGTATTTTACTAGTCTGAAAACCCTACATCGGTCAAAGAGCATATACTTTACGACCCTTTTAAATTACTTCCAGTCGCTATTTCAAGCGCCATAGTTGAGTTTGCCTTGTTTCATGCAGTCTGAGAAGTCTACTTCGGTCATAAGGCGTCTACTTTAGGCCATGCAGTTTACTTACGGTTTAAGGCATTTCCAGTGCCACAGTTTGCTTTGTTGCCCCGATCAAGAAAATATATACATACGTAGATCTAAGATACCTATTGCCGTCAAAAAAAGCAATTAAGATGGGTTTTATAACGGTCTTAAAATATGCAGTCAAAGTTATCTGCATTACACTACTGACCAAGTACTGCATACGTTATGCTTGTTCAAATGTACGCTTAAAAGTAATGTTTTTAACTTACAATTTGTATTAACTAGAGAAATTGATAAATGTTATGCTACCTTTCAAGCTTACTTTATGGTTTGAAGATTAATGGTCACTAATAAATAATTGAAATTAAAGTAACTACACATGTTTTTCACAATTAAATTTTTTACACTGAATACAATTAACAGGCTCTTTCAATAATTTAATAACATGTGATTGCACTAATACATTTTTTATGGGAACATTAGAGGTCAGTGGGGTGGATCCTTGAGGTCGTATAAAAACATCAACAAGACAAAGGTATGTACTAAATTTTCTCTACATTTCACGTTTTTTTCTGGGCTTTGATGAGTCAATGAATCACTTTGGACAACTTTTATATATGTATATAATATACACAGGTATATATTAGGTTGAAACATTATCGATTTGTATTAACTTCTACTAATCAGCAAATTGCTTGCTAATGGACAATGCCGGTGTGGATATCGAATAGTATAACTATTCATGTCTTGTCGGATACTTTGGGATCCTTGAGACTTCAAGGTAAGTGAAGTCACGTTTCAGACATTGGGCAGTAATTATAATGCAATTACCATGCTCCTGGCGGGTCGACTGCGCCACAGTCAATAATGCAAGAGCACGCTGCAGACTGCTGGTGCCTGTTTGCAAGTATAATAGCTACTTAGTCTGTCGCTTCTGCCGTTTCTGCAGCTGCTGAGTAGACGTGGCGGCGGTTGACATCCCACACCGCCACCCACCTGACTCTCTCCCTCTCCCCACTCACAGGGATACCGTTAAAGGTCCGGACTAACAACTAATATATGGGTAATGGTGGAGGTTGTCAAATGTTAAAATTACAATTCCTTAATGGGAAATCAAGCCGTCACGTCTGGTTTATATTTCTTCACGCACGATTATTGAGCAACTGGATAACGTAAAATGATGCAATTCTTTCAGAAAGTAGCCTTGTTAGCTTCAGTTCATGAAATAGATAGACTTCCACCAGAGCTCTGTACGGAATCGGGTAATATTATTCTGCCGAACTCGATAAACCTTGCCGAACGTGTAAAATTTACCTTGTTTTTCTCGAGTTCCCTTTCAGAGTTCGATGTTTTTGAACATTTATACAAAATTGAAAACTACAAACAGAACACTAAATTCAGCCCTCAGGAGGGTTCACTCCTGGTTGGTATACGCGTATACCCTGTCAGTAGAACTTACGCTGGGTACATTAAAAATATGTGTGTCTACATGTTGGCTACCCAGTGGATATGCACTGTCCAGGTGCAGCACATCATTAACAACAAATATCGAGGATGCTAGTGTACCGTTATTTATATGTATTTTATATAATACATATGTTCGCAACTCTGTTACTCGTTTACTGTAATATAAGTTACATCCGATGTTCTTGGAACTAAATTCTTGGCGAAATTAATAACCAATATTGGTACGCGTATTATTTTTTCACTCGTGAACTTTGTAGCTGCTGTTCCTGCTATTGAGCAACATCTCGCGCACCTTGTCTGTAAGAACAATTTATATTTTAATATTATAAATTAGCCCCTTTCATGCGAGACATCTAATTTTGAATGTAATATAAAGTAAAACTTGTAAATAGTTAAGTAAACTTACCTTGGTTTATGTTTTATTTGACAGAATTATATGGATAATAGTGTGGTGATGTCCTTCCTAACGAGATCACGTTGTCCTGGATCTTAAGTTATCCGATAAATGGCTATTACCGTCGTTATTTTGTTTTTAGGCGAGTTCAACCAAGTCTCTGATTTAAACTTCGAGTCTCTTATTACAACTTTGAGTGCTTTTAGACTTCAAGTTTACTAATCTTCACTTTTTCCAACTACAACTGCGATGTGCAAAATGCTGACACCCGCGCTTTTGAGTCGACATCAATGTAAAAGATAGAATTAAATAAATTTTAAAGTTTTAAAATAATTATTAAGATCGTATGCAAAATGCCCATAGAATTTTGGAACCATTAGGCTTAACCTTATTACATTATTTATTTCATTATCACTCTATTTGGTAGCAACGTGGCAATACACTATTTTACTTTTATCATACTAGAAGTAGTGCTCTTATGTTTATTGGCCACAGTTAAACATACAAGTAAACCTTTGAAAATTGACTAATCATTACCACGACATCAGCGGTATCCAACCCCACGTGTTTCTTCCATTCGGTACACTAGGATGAAAGGTCTTAGTTTAGTGTTGAGGATGACTGTTATCATAAGTTATTTGGGCCCACTAACGTCAAAGGTTGTTACAACTCTAAATTTGGAATCTATACACTGACTACTTTGATTGGTTGAAAAGGCAACAATGTACCCCCTTCTTCAATGTACCATGACTGAGATATGCCTACTACCCCTCCTCAAGGTGAATGTACCTGAGAATCTGGTCAGAAAGTGGCCGCAACCCACACTCTTACCAGTCATTAATATCTTGTCATTCTAGTGCAGCGCTGAGATCCTTACAGCCTTTTATAGATTCCAGGAAACTGGGTTAAAAAAAACACAATCTACAATTTTGCCTTTCTAGGTACGTAAGGTGGGAAGGTATATGCTTCTTTTAAAAATGATATGCAGTAGTATTACGGATCTACTTATTTTACATAATAAATGGAAAACTAAACAACAATAACTTAATAAACGTAAAAATTTTCAAAGTTTATTACGGACGTCTGAGTCTCATACTTTCCTGCCCAGCAACTGCATAATA
>NW_025783808.1:0-26544 GCF_021130785.1 Homalodisca vitripennis
AAACACCTCAGATTTTTATGAAACTTGGTACATTTGTTTCTATATATAGAGATTAATAACACCACCAAATTTTAAATTTTTATCTCACATACTTTTTTAGTTATGGCACTTTAAAGTTTGGTCGTTTCTCAGTTTCCGAGCATTGGATAGTGCCCCAGTAAAAACGTGTATTAGGATAGAAAAAAAAATTCTCATTCACTTATTTGGCACCCAATCTTGGTGAAATTTTTTTAAGGTAGGTTTATATAAGTATAAGGAAGTTAAAAAAAATATATAACATAACCCTAAGCTAAGCATAAAATATTATAAAAAAAATATTTTTTTGAACTTTTTACAATTTAAAAAACGGGAACATGGCTCAGCGTAAAATTAAATATCTCAAAAAGGGAATGAGATAAATCAAGAATTTTTTCCCCCCTAAATTATTTATATGAAATGGGCCTTTAATTTAATAAAATAAAAGTTTTGTGTATTTTCTTTCCTTCTATTTATTGATACCATTGAAAGTGACATTATATTACTTACGAGCAATGTGAAGTTCGCCTGGTTTCAATAAATGGGTATAGCTTGTTAAACAAGGATAAATTACATTTTTATGTTTGGAAATCATAATTCACCCTTTCACTGTACTTATTTTAAGGCTTTGAAAGTTAATGAACCATTAGCTTTTCAATTAATTTTATGCACTCTGGTGAGAATTGATATGTTCTTCCAGTCGAGGTGTGTGGAGGCTAAACCACTGCAAGGGTGTGTGGAAATCGGCACATCACATATATCATCTCGTTTTGGCCAGTAAAATGAGGGGGATGGTCCTGCTGGATGAAGAAATTTTACTGTAGCGTCTCCATCTTCTTTGGCAACTTTTGTTATTATCCCAAAGAACCAAAGATTGTCGTATTTTACAAGCAATGTAGCGTGGAGGGGTACAAATCTTCTTCTCTTACATTTAAGGCCAACCCTCTCCTCCTTAAATTGTACGTTAGGCTAGGATGTTCATCAGTACTAATTCGCCTTGCTTCTAATGTTCCTGAAGAGTCCAAAGGGTCTAAAGTTGTTGAAAAACTTCTGGTACCTGGAAGAGTATTAAGGTTTTCAAAAACGTGTTTCAAGCTGTCGGCGAACATCATCTGCTGATTCTTTTTGAAAATGAAATGGAAATTTATTTTGGATATGTTTGATTTACAAAACTCGTAAAAGGTAGCTGCTGTTAGTATTTGATCTTGAAGAGGCCTTTGAAGACTTGCTTTTCTCGGCCCCAACCTTTTAACAGTTCCCCCAATACCGTCACATTCAGTTTTGCCGTGGCTTGTAGCAAAGAAAGACCATTGGCCTTTAATTTTGAAGTCTTTTTCATGAAGTGAAAGGTTCATGAAGTTGTATTTGTTCTTGTACTGTCCGGCGCAACCGTCACTGTAATAGTGAAACATCCGTGACATTGGGATAATTTTCCTTGACATACTCTAACAGGGTTTCTTGTATTTTATAAACCATACAAACATCATGATTTAAGTCATCGGAGATTACACAATGTGATGAGACTATTTTTTCCTCGTCAACACACATGTTAATAATTACTGGATGAACAGTACAGGAGTCTGAGGTCCAATGATAACCCTGCACCTCATCTTGAATCACAAATGAGAAATTCTCACCTAAAGTCCATTGATATGGAGTGTGTTCCAACTAGCACCAGCCAGAACACACCATTTGGGACGAAGAGTACAAAACTTGGAGAACCCTATTTTTATGTCAGGATGTTCCCTTTTGAAGTTTGCAAATATTTCATTGAGGTTACTTAAAATTAATCTTTTCTTCTCATATTTTTTCTTTCCCAGGCTTACTACATCTTTCATACCTGGCAAAACTCTTGATTGCTCGTCGCTTTGATAAAAATTTGTGACCAACTCCACAACTTCAGGACTGAGTTTCTTTCCTCTTCTTGGTTCAGGTTCAGCCCAAAAGTCCTTTTTCTTTGTACAATTTTTTGTGCCTGTCTAGCAGAATAATCAGACACTTCAAAGGCATCTTTGATTTTTGTTCTCGACCAATTCAGTGATGCTGGAATCGTTAATAGTTGTATTTTCTTTTTTGATGAAAGTTTTATTTACTTCACTTTTTATATTCTCAACAAGCAGGTCCATTTCATCTGCTTTTTTGTTCAGCTGTTTTTTGCAATTTAGGTATTTTTGGTGGCAACTGAACATCTAAAACTGTTTCAAATTTTCTTTTTTACATTTTGATGCAGTTTTTCTAATTTATTTTGTGCATAACCAATTTTGGAGTTTTTCATTCAACGCATGATGTAATTTAAGAGAGGTGAACAACCAATATCCGTTAAAGAGGAATTTAGAGAATCAATAGCCTCTTCTTTTTGTAACTGAGTTTCAGTTTCAGTCGGCAGTGTAAAAAGATCATCATCATGTGATTCTTCTTCACAGTCATTTGGAGTAGAGAATATATTTTTAGAGCAATTGGTGCACAACTTTTCCCCTGGTTTTACCTTTAAACCTTTTGTGATACAGGCCTGACTTTGCTGAATACTTACAACTCTTAAGCCATTTTTAATGGGTTTCTTATGTTTTTTAAAAGGATCACAACAGACAGACTTTTTTGGAGGAATTCGTACTTGGTCAAAAATAAACTCTTATGATGCAAACAAATGTTAATTATTTCCTTATCATCTAATTCACTTCTTATTTTAATCAAGTTGAGATTTTTCTTCAGACAAATCACTAACATTTTCTAGCTCTTTTTTTGTAACATAAGTTAATTTGTGGCATTCTGTCAGTTTTAATAGCCCTATACTACACTTATTGTCCATTTCTAATTGATTTAAAAGCAGGTTTTAAATTTCTCTTCTTTACAAATGCATCATAAAACAACGAAAATTTCAAAAATTAAGTTCAAAAATTTGATCTATACAAGTATATGGAATATCATTAATCTTTGTATTAATATTAGGTTTTTTTAAAGATTGGCACCTTAGTTAAAACTCAATTCAACACTCAGACACACACACTAACACAATATCATAAATCCAAAGAAAGGTAAACACCACTTTATAACCACCACAGCTTATAACAACTGTTACCTCTTGGGACACTAGTAACAGACTGGCTCATAACTGTCAGATACACTGCCTAGAAAAGCAGCCTGTCATGACATGAAAACCTCGTGTTGCAACTTGCCCAGATTAGGAGGTAGAATATCTGCCTGTTTATTTCTGTAGTCTAATCTATTTTAAACATGAATGTTGACATTGAACTTAGGTACAGTAACTGTGTTAAAACTAAGCTTTCTATATAAATCATTAATAATAATTATAATGTTTATATATAGAACATTATAATTATTAAAATGTTAAATTAAAATTATTAAAAATTTTATTTAATTTTCATTAACAATCTGTAGCCATTGAGACTGGTACAACCTCGCTTTGATTGTAATTAATATATTGTAACTTGCAATGGCCTTAGTTAATAGAAGGAAGAAAATACACAAAACTTTTATTTTATTAAATTAAAGCCCACTTCAGTATAGATAATTTAGGGGGGGGGAACAAATTCTTGATTATCTCATTCCCTTTTTGAGATATTTAATTTTACGCTGAGCCATGTTCCCGTTTTTTAAATTGTAAAAAGTTCAAAAAATATTTTTTTTATAATATTTTATGCTTAGCTTAGGGTTATGTTATATATTTTTTTAACTTCCTTTATACTTATATAAACCTACCTTGATAAATTTCACCAAGATTGGGGTGCCAAATAAGTGAATGAGAAAATTTTTTTTTCTATCCTAATACACGTTTTACTGGGCACTATCCAATGCTCGGAAACTGAGAAACGACCAAACTTTAAAGTGCCATAACTAAAAAAGTATGTGAGATAAAAATTTAAAATTTGGTGGTGTTATTAATCTCGGTACTTTGGGATTATACCGACCACACCCAGACATGAATCGTTATTTCACATTTCGTTTCTACTGATTACTAGATTAGCGTGTAGAAACAATATTTCGTCAATATAAAACAGGAATTGTCTTATCGCAAACACCTCCCCATCCCCATCCTCAGACAGAGGTCAAAGTCGAGCGTCTAGTAGGATAACGTGATTGCAGAGTCTCGCCGCCGCCCGTTCAGCTGGTGCATCGCTTTGTTTTACTTCCGTGTTTTTACCTCTACATTTCTCCAAACACAAAAATTCAACAAAAACAAACATTTACCAAACTAAACTTTTTATTAAAAAAACACTCAAAACTTGTTTTTTATTCTTGATCACATTCCGCCACCCAAAATGCGAGTGCCTCCGGCCATCAGCGCGGGCTTCGGCAGCACCTTTGGTGCTGCCCCGCGCTGATGTCGACGAAAGAAAAACATCCCTCGAGATAGTACCTATCAGTAAAATATCAAATTCTAGAGGGGCTAATCAGAAATATAAATTGAATTGTAATGGAAAGGCAATGATGTACCGTGCAAATCACGTGATGCCGCGCGGCCTGCCGTAATCAGGATTCTCGAGAATGATAAGATAACAGCGACAACAATACCGATCACAATACCTGGAAATGCTTTGTAAGTTTGTAATTTTGTAATTGAAGAGTTGTTTTTTCGTTCTATCATGTTTGTTTCTATAAATTTCTATTTTTGTGTTCTTCATACTGGTGTGGTCGGTAATAATCCCAAAGTACCTTAATCTCTATATATAGAACAAATGTTACCAAGTTTCATAAAAATCTGAGGTGTTTGGTGAAAAAAAAATTATTTTTTTCTGGTTGAATTGATGTGGAATGACCCATAACCAAACAAATAAACAGCTAAACACAAACGATAACATCGTCATGCCAGCAGACAAAGTAGTTTTCACAGTCAATTGCGTAGTTAGAAACAGCTGACAGCAAGCGCCACCTTGATCAATGTTTTTCGTTCTACTATAAACTACATGTAGGTTGAACGGCTTTCGATACATAGGTATCGATACACCGATAGTTCATTTCATCGTCTTTCCAACGATGTATAACTCAAATGTATTACACAGAAAATAACCTAAATGTATTCGTTATAAGATCGGACTGCGCGCGATGCGTACGTCGCAGGCCAAGTTCCAGCGGTAAACACTAGACGTACGGCGTACGTCGCGGTGCATCGAAGGGTTAATCACCACTTAGAAATGGTGGTCATTTCTGTGTAATCATCACTATTTTTGGTGTCCACAAGCATCTACGGTTTTTATAATTGTTCAAGTAAGTTTAATGGTTCGTCCTAGGCCTATAAATCAAAATTAAAATTTCAGATGGTAGGCCTAATTTATATTTGTTGTGCTATTACATCACACTGTAGGCCTGTTGTTACTATATACTAAGTATCAATGACGAGATACTCACCTTTTAACACAATGAATACGGAGCCCGAGTATAGGTCGGGCTAGCACGCACGCTGTTGTATACGGAAACCCGACCTATACTCGGGCTCCGGTATTTAATTCAATACGTTTAGGTTTTCGGTAAAAAATCGGGTTTAGCTAGTTGTTTCAGACTATTTCCTTTGTTATATTGTTTATATTTATACGTCTTTATACGACAAGTAACAGTTTTGCAACTGTAAAAATAGTATTTTCAACTATGCACAACTGCTTAGTTACGTAACCGACTGACGACGCAGTGATGCGAGCATAGTTATTTATAAACAAAGTTCCACTGTTACTCAATAAAGTGATAAATGTTGGTTTAGTGATGGTTTAATATATTTTATTTGGTTTCTTAGTGATATAAGTTTTATTTTTCTTGATCAATTGTGTAAAAATGAGTAATCATTTAGACAAAATAACGCTGCGTGATATACGTTTATACGTGATATGTCAGATTCTGAGCATGATTTGGAGGAGGATAATCGTGTTTTTAATGAAAATAAAAGATCATCTGCGATTCAGTTTGAAAGAATCTTGGGTCAAATTTATGACTCTGGATCGTAGGGTGAGTTTTTCAACGACAATGATCCTGATCCAGATTTTGAGGTTAGGCCTAATGATCAAGACGTGAATGATGCTGAGTATGATTATGATTAGTACTAACATGAATACTTTCTTTTATGTTAATTTTATATCAAAAACACATTTATAGAACATTAGGTGGTTAAAAAAACTTTTATAGAACATTAGGTGGTTGAAAAATAAAACGTTTATACAAAGTTACAATTTTTCAAATTTTTATTTTTTTGGTAATTATCATATTAACCGCCGGGGCGGAAAAATACGAGTTTTGCGTTCTAAACTTATTGGAATCGTCCTATATAAAAAAAAGTATAAGGTTTGATGGGGTGGAAATGAGAAATAACGAAGTTCTAGAAAATAAAAAATTAAATAACTTTCCAGTAATATCTCCATGTTCTACATCCACGTCTAGCGTCACGTGACCTTTTGTGGCCAATGATTGAAACCTCGTGATGACGTCATCGGTTTTGCGCCGCCATCTTTGCAAACGTAAATGAGAAATTACAGAAATGAGCAGAATTTTGATCAAAATTAATAATGTTTTTCTTAATTTTCGAGAAAAAAATTAATTACGAGTGCCTCCGGCCATCAGCGCGGGCTTCGGCAGCACCTTCGGTGCTGCCCCGCGCTGATGTCAATAAAAGAAAAACATCCCTCGAGATAGTACCTATCAGTAAAATATAAAATTCTAGAGGGGCTGATCAAAAATATAAATTGAAATGTAATGCAAAGGCAATTATGTAAAGTTTAAAAACTAAATAAATCATGAAAAACTCAAATATATAGATGGATATTAACAGAGAGAACACTTACCATTAGTGTGTTGGCGGATATAGCTAAACAGCAGCAACAAAAAAGTGGTCTATCACAACGAAACGACACAGTCTCCCCGGTTTAAAAACACCACTCGACCGCACGACGAACAAATACACTCATTTTTAAAAATGCCCTGTTCTATTAAAAAAGAGATAATTTCGTTTCGGTTAAAACGTAAGCTCTTTACGTGCCCTACGAAAACACTCCGACACACACACAATTCACTAGGGTTGGTTGAACTAGTGGATGGTTGATTCATCATTGTAAACTCACTCACTCAATCCGACCTACTGAACACGATATCTTGTGTAGAACTGACCTATGCACCGGACAACTCAGATAACAGGTATGCTATCAGGCTGCTATCAGTCCCGGCCGCAGATAATATTCAAGTAAACAGATTATCCAGACACAGCACACAAACTGAACATTAAAACATTAGAAACTTTACCACTTATCAATATACCCCCTAAAATCATGTTATTTGTCATTTGCACCCCCTAGTACTATATATATTTTTTGTTCAGGAGGGTGAGCAGAATACGTTGGTAACGTCAAATTCGTGATTTGCCGCCCCGGCGTTTAATCTTACTGGTACCATTTTTTTCCATTATATTGTTTACTTTAAATAATTTTATTGAAATAGGCTAATTATTTTATCATAAAAATGCACATTTTTTAAAACTGTGTGTTCTCCTCTTTAATTTGATATATAATATGTTAGGTTAAAACAATGTCTTCAAAATTCAAAAAAAATACTGAACAAATTCGATGTTATAGGCTCAGGGTTCAATGTATTAAAAATAGAAATTTCGGGGTTTAAGATTATTTTAACATTAATATCTCTGTTGGGGATCAAGTAAAAAATCTGAAATTTTTGTTGAAAAAGCTTTTTTTTATGATAGGACAATGTAGTATGAATTATGATTTGAGATTGGGTGTGTATAGCTTAAATTATTTAAGTTATTGTTTTTCTCTAAACCACTTCAAATTTGTAAAAAAATGGCTTGGTTTTATATGGTAAACCAAATGATTTTAGCTGGGTATAGACCAACGATTCTTCAGTGACATTAAAGGGTGTTAATTTATAAAAGAGCAACACCTATAACTATGTAGTGGCCTTATGCAACTTCAAAAACCATAGACTACTGAATAGCTTGTTACATTATTTTAAAAACTACTCCATAATGTAACAACTTATTATAACATAAATGTACTTTACATACCGTTTTTATTATTCTCTTCGCCCATACCCACACAAAATAAAGTTTTCTTCGAATAAATGCAACGAAATGGAATTGACAATACTTGTAACGCAAAATTCAAAGATGGCGGAGACTGGAAACGAGAGGAGACGAAACGAGACTCAAGCTGGCGTTGGAGGAGAGTGGGGTGTGAGCCAAGCCGCTCCAGCCGGCCACCGCTCTCTAAAATGAAAAGGTAACGCCATTCGGTGGTATATTTTCTTAATTTTTCATACACATTAAAGTGCCATTCCAATATGGTAGTTATTTGTTAGATTAACTATACTATAAGTCGATAATTTAATATTAATTTATTTAAAATGCACCTTGACAAATAGTTTATTTTAAATTATAATGTTTCCTGTAGTAGTAGTAGTAGTAGTAGTATATATATTCTATTAGGAATGTGCTACAGTAGAACCTCGGTTAACCGAGCCTCGCTTAACCGAGACTCCGGGTTAACCGAGGCCGTCCTCGGACGATTTTTTTTATTTAAAAAGCAAAAGAAACACGCACAAACTACGTACAGTAATGAGCGTTTGGGTGCTCCTTTTATCGCAATACGCACGCTAGCCTGCAATGCGTTAAAACTACTGTACAGTAAATTGTTGGCAACTGTTGTGTTTCCTCGGCCAAATATTTGCGTAGCTTAGCGCTTATCTTTGCCGAATGCATACGGCACTGTCACCCGACACCGCTCGCCAGAGCAGCTGCAGGTGTTGTAACCCGACACCGCTCGCCGCCGGACCAATGCGAACTGTTTCAATGCCGAGACGCGACTGAGCCACTCGCTCTCCCCACCACCCCGATTCGACTCCGTAGCTTATTGCGCATCTAGTGGGCTGTCCTGGTGTACAGCTTCAGCTCGGATGTGTTCGTGCATCATCGGTCTGCCCGAAGACGCCATTTCGTCTCAGTGGCAGTCCTTTGTTTACTTTTACAAGTCAAGTGTCTATCACTGTTTTTTTATTGTGTGTTTAAGTGCAGTTACAGTAGGTGTAAATGAGTGCTAAACGCAAACGTGTCGTTGTGTCCTTAGAGACTAAACTAAATGCGATTCGTCGTCTGGACAATGGTGAGTCAATAAGAACAGTCGCTAAAGACTTGGGTGTTGGGTGAGGTTACCGTCGGAGATTGGAGGAGGAAGAGGGCTGAGTTAGAAAAATGGGGTGCTCAGAGCTTAAATTCCAATTGCAATTCAGAGAGAAAAACGTTTAAAAAGTGTGAGTATGAAAAAACTTCCGAGGCTTTATTCTTATGGTTTTCGGAAATGAGAGCAAGGGGAAGTCCAATAAGTGGGCCTATTTTGCAGGCAAAAGCGCTAGATTTCCATAAATCTTTTGGCGATGGCGATGAACCTTTTACCGCTAGTTCCGGGTGGTTAATGCGATGGAAGAACCGTTATGGAGTGCGGCAACTTAATATATCTGGGGAAAAACTTTCAGGTAATGAAACTGATGTGACAGTTTTTGAAGAAAAAATAAGAAAATTGATTTTGAGTGAGGGTCCTTACATCCGATCAAATATTCAACTGTGATGAGACAGGCCTTAACTTCAGAATGTTGCCCTCAAAAACTTTAGCCAGTCAGCAGGAAACATCAGCTCCTGGGTATAAGAAATCTAAAGATCGAGTTACAGTTTTAGGATGTGCCAATGCTGCAGGAAGTTTGAAACTCAAACCAGTTGTAATAGGCAAGTATAAAAAGCCACGTGCTTTTAAAAATACTAATGTGGACACATTTCCCAGCACATACACAAACCAGAAAAACGCATGGATGGACTCGCGGATTTTCAAACAATGGTTTTTTGAGGAATTCGTTCCAGTCGTTGAAGCTTTCTTGGAGAACAAAAAACTCCCTCGCAAGGCCCTTCTTATTCTTGACAACGCTTCGTCCCATCCAGATGCTGATGAGCTAGTCAGCGGATGGCATTAGAGCCTTATTTTTGCCTCCAAACGTTACTGCCCTCATCCAGCCTCTAGACCAGGGAGTTCTAGAAACTTTTAAGCGAAACTACAAAAAGAGGCTGCTTAGAAATCTACTGGAGAAGCTAGAGGACGGGCTGGGTGTCACTGATGCTCTCAAGTTAATCACAATGAAAGATGTTGTCTACTGGGTGTCAGAAGCTTGGGATAACGTTAGGGAGGACACTATAAGAAGGTCATGGCGCAAACTTTTCGGAATTGAAAAGGCAAGCCGCCAAGAGACAGCTGCTCCTGAAAACCAGCCAAGAGCATGTCCTCCTGAAAATGAAGAGCTTGTGAATCTTTGTAACCACCTTCCAGTGGCTGAGCCCATCAGTGCAGAGGACATCAGTGAATGGATCAATGGAGATGAGGATCAGGCCCTAACTGATGACGTGATTATCCAGATGCTCAACCAACCAGAAGATGATGACAAGTAAGTTTTTGATTTTTTATTTATGCAAAATTTTAACATAAAAACATAATCCAACATCAATTTTTTAACACAAACTACAGTATATTTGTTACACTTTAGTTAAATGTTGCCCATTCATCAATCCAAAACTAATTTCATACCAATTCCAACTGCTGCCTTTTGATTGCGTTACGGTTACGTAAAACAAAAGTTTTTTTTACAGCGATGAACCTGATGGGGCGACTGAGAAAATATCACATACAGAAGGTCTAAGAACGATCGAGGGAGCACTGGCATACATTGAACAACAAGAAACCGCAACAACAAACGATTTAGTTTGGCTGCGACGCTGGCGCAACAGGGCGGCTAGCCTAAGATCCTCTAATCTAAGTCAAAAAAACAATAACTGATTTCTTTGGGAAAAACGATTAGCTTACTTTGTTTATTTTTGTACAATGTACAGTAAATTAATTTTCATTTCTTTGATTTAATTTTGTAAACAGGAATACTGTACTGTAACTAAACTTCTGTACATTGTGTAGCCTATATCATACGTATTCAGTTGTGCAATAAATTGAGTGTTATATTAAAACAGTGTTTAGTATTGTGAGTGTTACCGTTTCCTCTCACGTTTTATTGCGTACTAATAACATTTCTTGTACTAATAAACTAAACAACAGTTCAGTTAATAACTTTTGTTCATGTTTTAGTATATCTTGAGCTATTTTTAGCCCCGGTAACGATTTTTAGGTTACGTTCCGTGTTATCCGAGGTTCGCCGTATCCGAGGTACCCTCGGTCCCAATTACCTCGGTTAACCGAGGTTCTACTGTATTTCAATTAACCCTTTGAATGCCAAGCGTCTTTGACGGAGTGGCGCTGCCAGTGCCAACTACTATTTTGGTGTTTATGTAGTGTTACACTGAATAATGTATAACTTTATAAAAAATAAACATAACGAAATGATTTTGTTGCATTTTCCGGGAGAAAACTGGGATATCAATTGAAATATATACTGTAAGTATACTCTCTTACTGAAGTATTGTACCTTAGTTTTGATCAGTTAGTCTACGTGTCTTTTTTATATTTGACCATTGTCAGTTCTAACAAAGTAATCTAAATTGTTTGTCCACCCTTGACTCGTTTATCCAAAGTTCCTATTATTTTGTTTACTACTGTAATTGTTAGCTTGTACCCTGTCTCCTGGTCTCAAACGCTTTTTATCCCTGTTAAATATCTGGTTAAACTGTCGAGTTATCGTAATTAGTATCGTTTACTAATTTTGGGGTTGATTAAAGGTCAGTTTTTAGAAAGAGAAAGCATATGAATAATATTTTGACATGACAATTTTTCATCCTACGCAAAAATGACTATTATTTATTACCTATTTAAGATTTTATTTGTTCTAAGCAGAAAAATGGAGAAGCAATTTCCAAATTGACTTTATTATGATATTATAAGGGAATTCTCTGAGAATCATTTGGATAGCAAATTGCACTTCATAAAAAGAGTAGCCGATATTCCTCATTATCACAATATGAATGATAGTTTTATTAATCAAAATAACAAATACCTTGAGAGAACTGTAAATATTGTTAACTGCATTCCACCTCTTAGTGATCGTCCATAGAACACGTTATCAGGATCAAGTGAAAGGTCAAAGCGTATAAGGAAACTAGCATCTTCTGACGAATTAACCTATACTGCTTCAATGACCCAAAGAGCAGCAGGCAATCCTGGAAGGTGCTAATATTATTTAAGAATCACAGAAACTCCAACTAGTGCAAAGGAGATTATGCTCTTTTCTTCAAAGTTGAAAATGTCCAGCATACAGATATCAACAGCAGCATAAAAATACAGCAGCATCGTCCACCTGAAGCATTATCCATATTTGTTAATGGTGATTTAAATAGAAAAAGTATGAAATAACACTCTGTAAATAAAAATTATTTATCCATGTTACACGTTGAGTAAAGAAGCCAAAAAAGAATGCAACTCGATCGAAGACTCTATATCTATAACAGAGAAAATGGCTGAAGTTGTCCTTCCAGATTTATTAGATTACACGTCATCTAGGTTTACTAAGTATTTACATGATGTTTTTGAGTGTCTGCCATCCGAAGAACAAATTAATATGGAACTTATGTGTTAATTGGGCTGTGATGGTATCCAAGAATTTAGTTTAAAAACGTTTACACGTTCTGATGATAATGATTCTGACACATTTTAATAGCTCACTAATGCCTTTACAGCTGTTTTGCGAAATTGAAAAGTCATTTGGCAAAATCCAATCCCTTCATCTACAAGATTCTGGTGACCTATTAGAATAAGATTAATCAAAAAAGCGTGGACGTTACAAATGAAAATACATTGTTTTTTAAGATCAAGGAACTTAAACTTACTGAAATACAAACATACCATTATTTAGTCCAAAGTCAAGTACACATTGGTTCCCACTACATGTGACGGAAAAGTGTGTAATGCACTAACATACGTGAGCTAAACTACAAGGTGTTTAATTATTAATACATGGTCAGAATATTCAATAGTTTTGAGCAAAGATTTCCGGAGAACACGGATTCTTTAGAATGTGGCCTATCAATTCTGCATACTAGAATTAGATTATTTAAGTTTCTCCTTCATCTACCATATAAACTACCAATTACAAAATGGTAAGCAAGAAGTGAAGAAGAAAAGGATGTAGTTCTTGAAACAAACAAAAACGTTGATATATAAAAAAGCTTGTGTAATACAAAAAAACGGCAATATATTAAGGTGTTTTTCGCAAACCCTGAAAATAGGTCACGAGTTACATTTATTGATTTGAGACTATTAATAAGGTTCAATGTTAATTTATAAACAATTTCCAGTGGACATGGGGTAGACAATATGTAAGTTCTTCATTTACATAATCTTGGAGATTAGTAATGTGTCATGTGGTTACAATAATTGTTAATTATTAAACATTATGTGTTTTACGTGTACTCATCCATTTAGTAAAAAAACTTTATTAGTCAGTCGCTTCTTTAGTTGTTGTGCAGGTGTATTCTCCAGTTCTTCTGGCAGCAGGTTGAACAACGTTGCTCCAGCATACGTTGTTTTTTTTGCTGAACAGACTTAAGTGATGAGTTGTAGGACAAAGTTGGAAGTTGGAGGCATTTCTCGTGTTATAGTGGTATATATGTTGATATCTTGGTTGCAGACGAGTAGAGATTGTGTGTAAGATAACTTCTTGTATATAAAGTACCACCACCATTAGAATGTTAAGTTCAGCAAACGCTTTCTCTGTATTCAAGACTTGCAAGACATCCGGGTAAGTCTCGCTTTTTTCATATGAGGAATTTTTCTAAAATTTCAGAACTTGTTCTACCCCAAGATGCTATACCATATCTTATGTGAGACTCAAAAAGGCGAAGTAGTCAGTTCTTGAACGTCAGGAATACATACTTGATTGAATCTATGGAAAAGTTAGGTTCCCACGCAGAGTTTTTCTGCACAGCTGGTCTACATGTGGCTTCTAAGATATTGGAGTAAATCACAATACCAAGGTGCCTTGTATTTAGTTTTAAGGTCACTACCAGTTATTCCTATATCTACATACTTGCCTTTGGTTTTAACCCTCCAAGCAAACCATCATCAATATTTTTGACGACTCGGTATTTTACTAAACGTCATCATAAAAAATGTTGATGATAAACATTTATTCATGTCTTTAAACTCATTTTGCTGACGCTAATACTGATCAAACCGCATTATAATTATACCGTTCGAAAGCCCGTGAGTTTTCCTTTATGTTTAGCGGTCTTTTGATTTCTTGTATTCTATAAAAAAAATTTCTACATCATTTTCATCAGCTGTTGTTTCCAACTTATGCATTTTTTTTTTTTTAACTCTTTTAGCCTCAACGTCAGCTATGCCGGCTTCGATGTGCACTGGTTTTTATTGACAAAGTACATGATTGGACCTCCCCGGGATTTGAACCCGTGATCTCTCGGTCAGAGAACCGAGACTATAAATATTAGTCTACGGGGGAGGACTATGCATAGTTTGTTGTTGCTCAGATACGAAACGTGTGGATTATGCTGTTTACAGTATATGTTCGAAATGTTATTATTGCATGTAAATATTGTTAATGTTTTTCAGAAAAGATAGTTACTATTTTCACTTTCCTTTATATACATAAATATTGTGAATTTCCAAATGAAAACTTAAAATAATGTATATTTCTGTGTCAATGGCAAAATTTGTTACAACTAGGCTATTATAATTGTTGCTACGATATTCAGTATAATATAAAAAGTAAGAACATTGTTATATCAACGTGTTAACTACCGCTAGTAAGAAAATATTTCAAATGTGCAATTAGTCATAAAAAATATATATTTATTTTTTAAATTATTAATATGAACATTCTAACATTATACATTTCCTGTCTTCAGTACAACATTTCCTACATTTTGGCTGAATTTTGAATTTGTGTAATATTTAAATACATACATACTTTATTGCAAATTTTTTTATTTTTTGTTTAACTTTTTTATTTTCCAAACTAAGAAATTGTTTTTTCTAACTTCACAGTTTACACAGTCTGAAAAAAAACAATTATTTGAAAAAAGGTGTTGTACATTTAAGTTACTATTTAGATTTATCATACATTTTACAAGGGCTGTCTGCAAATCCTCACTCATTTTGCAAAAGCGTATGCATTTTACAAAATATGGTGGACGCTCGGAGAGTGAAAGACTACTTGGACTTTTTTTGGTTAAGGATCAAGTGATTAGAAACACAGTATTCTTTAGTAGCAGTAAATGCTCTGTCTGTGTTAATTAATGTTTGCTCTTTATATTTTACTGTGGTTATAATTAAAAAATGAACTGTGGTTATAATGACAGTGTCATCTGCATAAATTATTGTTTGACAGATTCCTTATAGATAAGTTGGCAGGTCATTAGTTAGTAGAAGAAATAGTAGTGGTCCCAACACTGATCCTTGTGATACTCCTCGTTTTACATAGAGTGGCTTTTATTATGTTATTGGGTGTGTGCCGTAGTTCTATGAATTGTTCTCTAACACCCAAATAGCTATGGAATCACTTTGCTGATTCTCCTACTTACCTAGTACTTTCAATTATTATTCTATTACACATCTGTGATGAGGCAGTCAAGATGCTTTACTGAAGTCTAAAAAACAGACCGGTAACAAACACAGCACTCTTCTATTTTGTTTATGATGTGCTCTACAAAGATGTACTAGAGCAGTTGCAGTTGATCTGCATTTTAAGAATTCATACTATTGACGAGTAAGAAGGCTATGCAGCTTAAGATAAACTGTTCGAAAACAATCTTTTCAATAACTTTTGAGAAAATAGGTATAAGAGAAATAGGTCGGTAACTATTTGTTTCCGTAGCTGGCCCCATTTTGTACTTTGGATATACTTGAGCGATTTTAAGGTGAGCTGAGAAAACTCCTTGTTGTAATGATTTATTTATAATATTTGTTAGTGGAGCAGTCAATTCTTTTTTAAAGGTGTTTGTAAGCTTGGCAGATATGTGATATATCCCTGTCGTTGATTTAAGTTTCGGAGTGTCTATTGCTTTAAGTACATCCTTTTCAGTTTATAATCGAAACTGGAATCTATTCACTGGTATTGATGTTGTACGGTGGTTGATAATATTGGGATTGGTGTTGTTGTCTTGAAGTGCTTTTCTTTTGTTGAGGTGAATAAACTGTTGAAATAGTCAGCTATTCCTACTGGATCATTAATAGTGGTTACATTTACAAGAAGTCGAAGAAGAATTTTTAATAATAGCTGTGGCTGTCGTTTTTTAATTAACTAATTGCCAGACTGTTTTTTTCTTATTGTCTGCTTTTTTATGTTAGCATTTTGTTGCTTTCGTAAAAATTGTAGTTTGTTATAGTCATTTTTTCCTTTCAGCTGTGATCCTTTTGTCTTATGTTAGGCCTGAGCAGAATTCGCGTCCTAATTCTTTGATATAATCACTCTTCAGGTTTTTGCACTCATTGTTCCAGCATTTCTGTGTTGCATTTGGTTTCCTGTAGGTTTTTGTGTAAGAATAGGCAATATTCAGATTAGTCTTAAGTAAAGTGTATCTCGTTTAAGAAATATTTTATGGAACAGCAAAGCGTATGTGAATTTGCATGGATTGTACCACAACACCCAGGGTACATAAATTACTAATTCATGGGCCAGTTTTTATTAGTCATGCATTATTGCGTATTGGACAGCTGTCGGAAGGAACAGCTGAAGCTAGAAATAAACCTGAATCATCTGGATGTGGGGATTCTATTTGCATGACAGACAGTCTTATTAGCTATAATAGTTCGAATGTTAATAAAAGTAAATAATCATTAAACAATAACAAAAATGTTAACGTTTTGGCCAGGGCTTTGTCTAAAATACTCCACTGTGTAGCGGAGCCCACAAAATACGTAATATTTCAACCGATCATAGCCTATTCACCAGTTTGACGTAATACAAGTTGGTTTTGATGTTAGATAAATATAATAAAAATAAGATTATATCTAAAAATCCTAAAACTTTTAGTATAGTAAACTGAAATTATAATAAGGGTTTTTATTTTTTTTACCAAAATTTGTTTCGTGTAACACTTCACATAACCTCTTTGTATGTATTTATATTTCGCCCAATATCAATAAATATGTACTTTTACATAATATTACGATGCACCATAATATTAGATCTAAAGATTCCTCAAATGTTTTAAATAATTTATTTTTTATTTTAACAATATATAACATTTTTATTTAAAACGAAATTTATTCAATGTATATGCATTTACATATTTTTTCATCGCTCGGTTATTTTTGAAGGATTTAAAATTTTGTTATAGTTGTTTATTTTGGACAAAGTGTTACATATAGAGAAACAGTATTCATACATATTACAAAACAACATGTAAAAAACAAGTTTTAGCTTGTATTTTTTAAGACTTTTAAAGTGAAGGCATGTAAACTGTCTGAAATAGGCACACCGGTTTTTTTGAGGTTTGCCAAGGGCGGATCCAGAGGGGGGGCGCGAGGGGCGCGCGCCCCCCCTCGGTAGTCACAAATTCAAATTTTTGTTTGTTTATAAAAGATTTAAGCTTAAAGTAATACTATATTGTTCGTTAGTAAAGGGTGCTTTCATCGGCCACACTATTCGTAATTGGTACTGTCGGTGTTTCAAACATACATTTTGTACTTAAGATTGTAGATTTAATTCGTGTATGAGTAGAGGGGAGGTGGTAACAGTGCGTATGATCACCGGAAGGGGTGGGGGAGCGGTGCGTGCGCATGAGTCGTCCTAGTCCGCCCGCCCCAACGATAGGCCCTACACCACACCGCCTACTACGGCCACTCAGTTGATTCAGTGCGTACGTTCGTGAATATCGTGAAGTAACCCGTTCGCTTGTGTTTAATAGCTTTTTGAGTGTTAACAGATTTTTTGTGCAATATGGATCGTTATCTTGTTAAAAGACCAAAGTTAGACAGTGAAGTTCCTTCTTCAAATGTTGAGGTTTCCACCCAGCATGAGGTTACAGACGTGCCGCTGCCACCACAATCGGCGCCATCATCCTCCAATTCACAAGTTAGTATCTCCGAAAACATGTGCTCTTTCGACATCGGGTTCTCACATTAACAACATCTCTAAGATGAGTGACCATACTAAGTGTAGTATTTTTACTAATCATTGGAAGCCTAAAAAAGGACTTTAAGTTTCGCTACATCCTCTCATGTAAAACGAGGACGGGAAGAACAAAGAAAAGCTAATATTGGCCATTTTGAAAAGTATCCATGGTTGGTTTTTTCAGAAGCTAAGCAAGGGCTATTTTGTAAATTTTGTGCAGTACTATTGCCATCAAAAGTTAGTTGGAGGACAGCATACAGTTTCTTTAAAGAAATTAGTTACTGAACCTCTACAGAAATATGCTAAACTCTCAGGCAAGGACGGAGATTTAGAAAGTCACGCCAGCGACACAATATCACAAAGATGCTGAAATTGACGCCAAACATTTTATATCTGTTTTTGAAAACCCTGAGGGAGAAATTCTTAATTTGTTAAACGAAAATAGGAAGGCCCAAACCATGCAGAATCGTGCAAGGCTTGTGCCAATAATTAAAACTATTTTGTTGCATGGTAGGCAGAACATACCCCTTAGAGGTCATAGGGATGATGGCAGTTTGATTGAAGTTGGAGATGATCCAGTACAAAATGACGGCAATTTCAGGGCACTTTTGCGATTTAGAATAGATAGCGGGGATGTTCAGCTTGAAGATCATTTGAAGTCTGCAGGAGCAAACGCCACTTACATCAGCAAGACAACAGCTAACTGCCTTATAAAATGTTGTTCTGATGAAATTTTGGAAGTGATAACTCAACGAGTATCAGAAGCTAAATATTATAGCATAATATTTGACGAATCAACAGATGCGTCTCATACTTCTCAGCTAAGCCTTAGTTTACGTTACCTGTATAAACAATGCTATAAGAGAAGACTTTGTAGGTTTTGTTGATCTCCACGGTACGGGTACGAACTATTCTGATCAAGAAGTTGAACCTGTTATCACGGGGGAGGTTTTAGGACAGTCTGTGCTGAAATTCATGCAACAGCTTGGTTTGAACATGAATAACTGTGTAGGGATCGGTTGTGATGGATGCTCTGTCAATATGTCTGACATGCGAGGAGCAGTGACAGAAATTAAAAAAATTGCCATAAACAGCACCTTATGTGGCTGCAGTAATCATGCATTGAATTTGGCTATTTCAAAGTGCAATAAAGTCCAAAGCGTGAGAAATGCAGTAGGCACTGTAAAAGAGATTTCTAGATTTTTCACCTCCTCGGCCAAACGGAACTCTATTTTGAAAAAAGTACTGGGACATCAAATGAGAGGATATTGTGAGACCCGTTGGGTAGAACGGCATGAATCAATTTTTGAGTTTACAGAAGACCTAACAAAAATAGCCGAGGCACTTAAAAATTGTCTCAAAGTGGAATGATAGCTCAACAGCAAGCAAAGCAAATTGCTTATTGTGCTCTATCTCCACTTGCGAGTTTATAATAACTATGCATTGTCTTAGTGATATAACGGATGCAACCTGTGTTCTTAGTAAATATCTTCAGTCAGAAACCATAGACTTGTGTTCAGCAAGAGACAAAGTAATGCACACAATAAAAGTACTTCAGAATAAAAGGCAAAATCCTGATCAATTCTTTTCTCTGATTTTCAATACTGCTGAAAAGACTATGGAGTCTATGGGCATAGAAGTTCGTATTCCAAGAATTGTGGGACAGCAAGTAAATAGACCAAACTACCCCTCAACCGTCCAGTGACAGTCGGGAATGTACAATACAACATTGGAAAAAATCCGCATACATAACAATCCTGGATAACATTATTGCAGATATGACAGATAGATTTTTCAAGCGATTCACTGGGAGTGTTATATGCTGAACCTAACCGTTCCGACAAACTTGGACAAAATAGTGGATATGAAATCTAGTTTTGAGCCCATATGTATGAAGTATTGCAGTTTAGTGTCATTGAACAAAAAACACGATGCTACTGAAACTTATGAACGAAGTATGCTCCCTCAAGAACATTCCTAATTATAATGAATTTAAGACTATAACTAAAGCAATGAAATGTTTTGAAGCATTAAATGAAAACAGCTACCCTCTTCTAAGGGCTTTGGTACAAATTCTGCTTACTCTTCCAATTTCAATAGGTAAGTAATTTTTGTTTATACTATTTTTTCAAAAATTATTTATTAGCAGAATAATTTCTAAAACCAGTAAAACTAATAGTATTTTCTTAAATCGTGTGGTTGTTAGTAAAAAGTATTTTTTTCATTGGTATGAAACATTTGACCTTTTTTGCCAATCTGTTAGAACTTATTGTTTTTTCCAACAGCAACGGCAGAACGATCTTTTTCAACTCTGAGAAAATTGAAGTCATGGATCAGAACAAGGATGGCAGAGGATAGGTTGACTGGACTCGCTCTGCTAAACGTGCACAGGGACATTGAAGTATGCCCCGAAAAAGTCATTAACAGATTTGCAAGCCAAAAAAACAGAAGACTCGATTTTGTACTTTAAAGATAAAATTTTGTATTTTTACAACTTTTGTCAGATTATATACAGTTTATTGGAAATATTACATTGTTTTCATTTATCACTTTAGCCCTTTTTTTCATTAGTATACAATAATAACATTATATGTCAAATTACAGAGCTTTTGACTACCAACATGAATCATATGTGTAAAAAATCTCCCAAAATCTCAGACCGCCCCCCCCTCACAAAAATCCTGGATCCGCCCTTGAGGTTTGCATGGCCACAGCACTAGGAAAACATTGATTTCATAGGAATACATGTATGTATCCTAGAAAAGGTACTTTAAACGTGGTCCATGTTTTGGGACAGGAATGCCTGATGGGTTCTTGGCGAGAAGGAATCCTAATTCTCGCCAAATATTCTCTTCCTATTAAGTACATAACAATACATCACAGATCAGGTCAGTGTTTTGGAGATATTTATAATATCCACTAATGAATATTACCAATTTTATTATATTCAATTTAATATCACTGGTAAATGAATACACATTTTTTGTGAAGTTGCATGGTGATGAAATCATTTTTCCTGAAAGACCTTGCAAGAATAAAATTAATCTTGGAAAATGTGTATTTATTTAATAGTGATATTAAATGTTTCAAGATTCTTCAATTATATTCAGTTTAAACATTTTATTTGTACTTTTAATGTAACTAACAGGGCAACAACAATAAATTCTCTCGGACCTTAAAGTTACATGGGTTATTCCAAAGCCTGTTTCAATTTTGCTGAAGTGCAAAACAAACAAAAAGAAGGGGAAAACAGTAAACAGTGTATGTTGCACATAATAGGTTATGTAGAATAGTCATTCTATTTTTGTGAGTTATTCTTTATTATATAATAAGAATAATATTCATGAATTGGAAAACACTGTAAAATTATATCAGTTAACTACTTCACTTATCATTTAGCGTGATGAAGTAATGCATAACTTATATTTAGCTGTCAACGAAATTAACCCTAGAACTAGGAGTATCCCTTTTAGTGCCCAAATCCTAAAATAGGACGCTGGACAGTTGTATGAGGATTTCCAGCGTCCTATTAGGTTGTTTTGTATTTAAACGATTACAAATATTTACAGTATTTAAAATAAACATCAATAGTGTTTTGGAATCACAATAAAATAATCTTCTGAACTTCTCAAGTGATTATATTTTGATTTTTCTAGGTGTGTGTGTGTGTGTGTGTGTGTTTATGGGTAGGGTACAATAAGCGGTCCCGGTTTTTTTTATATTGAGATTGGCAAACGATATTACTTAATCGTAACCACCGGTATAATCAATTGATACTGATTAATTATTTTGAACAAATAACTTAAATAATCTATATCAACAGCTTTAAAACACTTTCAAATAATACACGTAAGGTAATATTTCAATTTTACATATAAGTAACATTTGATTATTAAAAATGGCAGTCAATTTTAGAAAGCTACAAGACATTCCTTTGAAAGATGATAAGACGTGTTTTACGTGGCTTCAACATGTTGGACTCGTACCGAAAAGTCCATTATGTGAAATTTGTGGGAAAGAAACAACTGTAACTGTGAGAGGAGCAAATATGGTCATCTTCAGTTTTCCTAATGTTGCTTATAATAATTTTGTTTCATCACTGTAAATATTAAATCCATATTTTAATTTAAAACATATGATTGTTATTGAGGACTATTATAGATACTTTTATATCAGTTGATAGTCTAGGATTTTGAGATGCGAATATTAGCTATCGATGATTACGTTCTTCGATATAAAAAACCGGGTCCGTTTATCGTACCCTACCCGTATATATATATGTTTATTTAGTTATATGTGTATGTTTAGTTAGAAAATAAATGCGCATGCGCAGAGGCTTCTTTAAACAATATATATAATAATATATATATTGTTTAAAGAATATAATAATATATATATTGTTTAAAGAATCCTCTGCGCATTTATTTTCTGCATATAGTCACAAACTCTGCATATAGTATTCTCTAAGTCAAAATAACCTTTTGGTTTTACATAAGAAACGATATGTTAAAATAGTCTAAATTAGTCTAGCAAATCTAAAAACTAAATGTATTATCTATATTTTATTTATTTTTGTATGAATGTACAACTGCAAAACAACAAAATTGTTAATATTCAATTTAATTGTAAAGCTGTTGGAACACGTTTTTATATTTTTAATCTTATTTTTAATATCTAAAGCCCTTTTCTTATAATATACCAAGGAGTTTAAAAATTAAACTATAAGTCAGATTAGAACATTTCAGCTGATTCTAAAAATTCATTATATTATGTTTACTCTTAATTCTTTGTTTGTATACACATTTTTTAATCCTTCTTGTGAACTACATTTTTTTGAAATATTAAAGGATTATATGTGAAGTCTTTTTCTTTTATTGTGTATACATATATGGAAATAATTACTTGTTATTTTTATTGAATTATTATTTTAGTTTATAACCAGTGAACAATAAATTTTTATTCATTATAAAAAAGATATGATGAGTCACATGGGTCATTAATATTTTTATAGTAACCAGCATAAACACAGTAGACATTCATTTTATAAAATGGTCATGTTTTCCTGGTAAGTAAAATTAATTCTTATGTTTTTTAAGATAGCATTTTGAAATTTAGAGGTTTTGTACAGAATTAAAAAGAGTAATTGAGTCATGTTCCTAATGTCCTCAATGTGGTTTTCCCCAACTATATTTCAAGTAAAACTAAAAAATATATTTTTCTGTTTTATCTAAGTGTTTTAACTATAAAATAAACAATTTTGGTTGTATAATTGACTATATTAAAAAAATAAAAGTATCTATGGGTAATATAAAGAAAGAAATAGAAATTTATGTTATACTATTAAAAAAATAGTTCAGTTACAGCTTTTATTTTAAGAAAATGAGTAATTTGCGGCCAAAAGTGGCTGGCAATCTTTGTACAGATGTGGGTGAAAAGGCCTGGCACTTTCAGTAACTAAAAAATTATGCTTGGCACTAAAAGGGTTACAAAATTCAACAAACAAAATCTAGTGCTTAGACGCTGACATGAAAACTGGCCATAGATTCTATCCATAGAAAGAACGAGTACCCGGACCTAGTTCCCAACTGAAATCCTAACATAGTTCATCAACTTAACCAATACAAAATATATATTAATGTAATAACGTGAAGATAAACACTACAAATAAAGATTTTAAATGAACAAAGACTACTTTTATGATAATAATCACCATTTACAGCGGCCCTTTTCTGGGCTACTCTTTTAACAAGACGAAGTTCTGAGAAACCTATAGATGGTCCCATACCTCAAAAACGTATGAGCCGATTTTGATAAAACTTTATATACACATTTGAGATACAGTCTACTATACTACAATACAACGCCTCATTCTTCAAGAATTTCCTTTACACAGAAACAACACAGAAATACTTGGAGAAATACTAATTCTTGGAGCCACCACCGATTTTGAAGGAAACAGGATTTTTCCGGACATTTGCCATCGTTCCAGTGAAACAAGAAAACAGTAACACTACGTTTCGAGATCTGCAATCTGATCTCTTCTTCAGGTAAAGAACTAACCTAATACATAATTACAAAACTAAGTTAAAATAAAACAAATCTTACTAAAGCGTTGTGGCACGCCTAAGTCAGGAATCACAACCTACATGTTGTTGTCAACTTCACTAACACTAAAGACATGCACTTAATACAAAACTATACAAAACACTAATCATTAAAAGTAAAACTACGGAAACAGGTCACAATGCGTCTTCACTCGTCTACTGACGTCGTAGGTGGTCAGTAGACGAGGTGAAGACGCATTGTGACCTGTTTCCGTAGTTTACTTTTAATGATTAGTGTTTTGTATAGTTTTGTATTAAGTGCATGTCTTTAGTGTTAGTGAAGTTGACAACAAACATGTAGGTTGTGATTCCTGACTTAGGCGTTGCCACAACGCTTTAGTAAGATTTTGTTTATTTTAACTTAGTTTGTTAATTATGGTATTAGGTTAGTTCTTTACCTGAAGAAGAGATCAGATTGCAGATCTCGAAACGTAGTGTTACTGTTTTCTTGTTTCACTGAACGATGGCAAATGTCCGGAAAAATCCTGTTTCCTTCACAATCCTTCCATCGTCAAAAATAACCTTTACACACCGATTTTTACAGGCTATGTGCTAAAAAAATCAAATCTATGGATGGCCGTACCTCAAAAAACGTACGAGCCGATTTTGATAAAAATTTATTTACACATTCAATACATGGTCTACTATGATACAATACAGCCATCATTCTTTATTTGGAGATATATTGATTTTACATGTCAAATACTAGAAAAAACATGGATGGCCGTACCTCAAACATGTACAAGATGGACAGTAGCTGTGTTTTTCATTCCTACCAGTATTCTTGAATATATATACCTATGTTTTTGAGGAACGGTTATTCATAGATTTGTTTTTTCTGCATTTGGTTTGTGAAATTAAGTACACTTGTGTTCATGAAAACCGGTATTTTTAGTTTTAGAATTGCCTGTTAAGTAGATTCTATAAATGTTTTTGTATTTTGTTCTACTATATATATATTTCTGATATATATATAAACCATACATTTTTTATATAGTTCAAACTTTTTAAAAATATCTTATACTTTGCCATATGAAACATTTTTTGTACAATTTTTGAATACCGTACTGAAAAAAAGTAACTTTTTTTATACTATATATATATATATTATATATATATCAGAATTAAACAAAGAATATTTTATAAAAATTTTTTAATAAAATTCAAATTTTTGCTAAAAGAAATTTTTCAAATTTGGAGAGGATCATACGTATGAAATCAAGTTATTGTGAGAAAAATGTAAATGTGAGATAGCCATTTTGTGTCAAATTCATCTAGTTTCAGAAAACATAAACTTTATACACATATGAAAACCATTATAAAGCTATAAAACAAAAAAGCGGTTATACACATAAATTATGAAAATCGGTTTTTATATGTAACAGTTTGCTATTACGATTCTACATGAATGTATGTTATACGTATATTTTCTTACTCAATATCAAATGAACTATACAGCAACAATTAAATAAATTCCATACTCTCTTTTTTTTTAAAGTATAAAAAAGTTACTTTTTTCAGTACGGTATTCAAAAAATTGTACAAAAAATGTTCATATGGCAAAGTATAAGATATTTTTAAAAGTTTGAACTATATAAAAAATGTATGGTTTATTACTGATGTTTTGTAGTTTTAGAAAACCATAAAACTATATCTAAGTGTATGAAATAATACCAAATTTGTAAAATGAAATGCAATAATGCCTACCAGTTAGACAAAAATTCAAATCCACAACATACACTGTGTTACTAAATTAGCTAATCTTTATTTACATTGGCATGAACACTGCTGAATTAGAATGGATAATGATATAATCGTGGATAATATAAAAGTGAAAAACAATAAAAAAACTATTTGAAATGAATTTTTGCTAAACAAACTTACAATATATTACTCAAAGCCGATAATTTATCAGATTTCAGTAAAAATATATTTCTTTAATCTAAAATATATTTATTTGCACTATTACAATATCCCAACAACACTCTAAACTTTTAAACAACACTAAAATACGAATAAAAACTACGAGTAAAAGTAAACAATGCTGGCAAGACTAAAAAAACAGCTTACAATTAAAATAGTCCCCATTCTAGCACAGTTCACCATTTTGATAACTCCTTTAATTCTATGTAAGCCACCATACTGATTTAAAAAGAAATTATATTAATTATTCAGGATATAAAAGTTTGTTGTCATAAAATATAGCTAATGCATTGTTTTTCACAACTGTGATCAGTATGATCACAACAATCAATAATTGGTGACATCAATAAGGACTCCTCCACAGTTGATTGTATTAGTTACAAAACTAAACAAAGTTCCTACATACTACGCAATCATCGTTGATATTGTTAAAAGATTAAAAAAAAAA
>NW_025783809.1:0-26114 GCF_021130785.1 Homalodisca vitripennis
GTTGTACAAATAAACAATTGGGATATTGAATATTCCTATCGAGGAGGCATTGACCGTTGAAGGAGTAAAAGATAAAAACCACACTATAGTTATAGATAGGAAGATTAAGGTTACAAATTATTGGAAAGTCATAATAAATCCGGGGACTAGGAGCAGCCAGACATCTAAAACATATATATCGTTATCCCATAATAGTAGCATTTAGGGGGACAAGTCCAGGATTTAATCCCTCATCCCATATTCATGAATGTATATTTAGGAAAGTTCTTTTTATCTGACCTCTTTATCCGAACAATTTACCAAAAGTTCCTAAGTGATATCAAATAAGAAAAACACATGTTTGGCCTCAATATATTTTAGTTTTATCACATATTTGGATCTATGTATAATATTTTATTTTACGGACGCCGCCTCAATTATTTAGTTTTAACGACCCCCTCTTTCATTGATATATTACTATCGGTTTATCAATGCTAAGGCACCGTCAGAACCCTCGGCCTCCCTAATCACACCACATCGCCTCCTCAGTACTAAACATTCCAACAACACGTTTTAATCAATAAAAAAAAACCTAAAAAAATACCCTTCTTGGTTCGCTGCACATTACTCACCCTATTAAAAATTTTTGTAAACTGTTCTGATTGAAAAAACCACCACACTCAGGCCTATAATCTCCGTTATAAAATCCAATTCAGTTAAATATTTTTCTCCGTAAATCGCTGCGAGTTTGCCACTTAGTAGAATTTCACTAAGAAGTTAATTAACTCGCTTTAATCTGGATTATACGAAATGTTCCAGTTGGCATATTACTGTTTCAGTGTGGAATGCTACGGACAGTATCAAGGAAAAAATGTACTGATTGAACACAATATTTATAATTGATAATCAAAAAGCCACAACAAAAATTAATAACAGTCGTTTGGGGGAACCTCGATTATCTTAGCTTTATTCATTGGTAGATATACCTTTTTTAATTAATATATATTTAATTATAGAAGAATGAAAATTAAAGAACCACAAATAGCACCAAGATTTTAAACAATGAAAGTTTTCAAATTTTCAATTGTTTTATGTCCATAAAATTTAAAATATTTAAACCAATGAGTTAACGAAACCGTATTTAAAAACTACAGATATATTAAGTTTCTCTCCAGCCGTACATGTGTGCTTTTTTTTTTTAAAATAAACGGTGTTTCAGGTAAGCGAAATGTATAACTGTAGTTACACTCTTTCCATTTCTAAAAAGGCCTATGTCTAATGGGTATTACAGGGTGAAAAAAGTTCCAGGAGAACCCTCCCTAACTCTAATTTTAATATCCAAAGTTTATTAATAAACTTGTAGTTTAATTTTCAATTGTTGTGATTGATTTTTGAAAACTTTTTTATCCCGATATTATGAGACTTTTTGGGTACTCCGAAATTTTAAACGTAAAAGCCTCGCAAGTGATCTCTCATTTGGAATAGCATAAACAAAATCGTGAACAATTTTAAAAACTAGATATGCCTATCTCTTTTCCCATAAGTTATAAACCAGAATTTCCAGAACAATATTTTTAACTTCCAAGGTTGCCGATGTGAAATGTTCGAACTAAAGTCCTCCTGCTATCTGCGATGAGACAAGGATAGGATCGGGCTGCTCTCTCACGTTTTGCCAAGTCCGAAGTGGTATTTATTTGCTTATAATAAGGTATCTTAAATCTTCAAAGTTTTGCACAATTTTTTTTTAAGTTATGGGTTTAATGATACCCCATAGTAAAACGTCCATATGTATAAGGATCGCTCAGGCTACACCTACAAATCCACTGACCATGTGGCGTTTGCCACTTTATTTTGTTGGTCTTTGGACGGACCGGGAGCTGTTTCCTTACAGCTGGTCGAGCCATCTGTTTTACCAGATGGTTGTTCTCTTTCTAGATGTTTCTGTGGCTTTCTTGCTTTTTTGATTGGTTCTAGTATTTTTCAGGTTTTCTAGATATCGGGAATTAGGTTTCTTGTGCTCTTCTCTTCTGACTATCCATAGGGCAAGGACATCTTGGAGTTTTCTGTGGTCGGAGTTACAAAATCAAAGCTGGCTGCCCGCTCCCTCTACGAACCGGCACGGTGTTTTGGTGTTAATATCGTATGCCTACCTTCCAATCAACGTTTCACGACCTCGTTTAATATTTAGGACCCAGTCTTTCCAAATTCAGTTTTCGAATATCGTCGCAAATTGGTAGCAATCGTGGTTTGAAATGGAAGGCTAGGCTTGCCGGTGGGAGCGGAGGAATTCTACACAGCTATGAGAGCTAAGTCCTAGTTTTAAGTTTTTTTAAAGGGGTAGACGTTTTTTCTAAATTTTTTTTAGTTTTATAAATTTTCCTTACTCTGCCTTTTTTTACTCAATAATGTTAAACTTTTTCGAAGTAGCTTTGTTTTTAATGTGCAAGTCTGAGCAAGCAGTTCTTGCAACCAACTGCTACCTAAGCCTAGTTGTGTAATAATTGAACATGTGAGTGGCAGTATTTCTTAAACTTTAGTAACTTATTCTCACTAATTATTTAGGCATAGGTATTTGGTTGATTTTTTCTAGCTTAAAATTTTACTTTAAACCAAATTTTAATAAATTTTTTTCTCTCACCAAGTTAACTCTTAACCTAACTTTTACTTTCACCTACAGTGTAGCCTGTTGCCTTAAACATACCTGGTACTTAATTACTTGTGCTTTCTAAACTTTAATTAGCACCTTTTAGTATTTTAATTTAAACTTTGGCTCAGATCTGTGCAAGTAAAGTCGAAGGATTTCATAGATGCTGTTGGTGACTGCGTATTGTACTGCCGCCTATGTATAGCCTACCTTTTGTTTTTAAAGTTCTTAGCTTTCTGGTTAATATTTGAAACCCCCATTCAGTTTCACCAGATTATTTACTTTGGTTGGCTTATAATTAAAAGTGTTCTTTTTTATATAACTTGCTTTCCTTCTGATATTTCATCTCTACTTCTGATTTAATTAAAATTTTTAACCTTTCCACACCTACCCTTAGTTCCAAATGCAATTAATTGTTGTTATTATAGGATTTAATTAATTATTTAGTTATTTATTTATTCTTCCAGCGGATTTACTCCACTTGTACATGTTTTAAGTTGATAGAGTTTTAAATTTTTAATAGCACTAATTTGATGATTTTGTCTACTGCGTTGAATTTATTCGAGTCTTACACACTTTTGTTAATTAATCTTAGTCTATACACAAGGTAAGTGAAGTGTTACTGTTAAATTTAATCTGATAATTTTTCTACTTAGAAACATGTCAAACTTTTATGTAGGCCTATGCTATTTGATTGTTCGGGGCAGTTCAAGCTTAAGGGGTTGATTTAGTCTAAACAGTTTGCAATTTTTTTCTAAAACCTTCTTCAAAACTTTAATGTTATTGTAAAAATAATAATTCTTTCATAGTCTATTTTTAAAAGCCCTTTGATTTCTTTTGACTAGTGCCTGTTTAAATTAAAACAGTTAAAGTTAATATGGAGTACACCTTTAGTTTCAAACTAGTATTGAAAGTAACATAGGCCTAGGCTTGTTTTGTAATTTTTATGAAGTTGCAGCTTGGGGTTGGATTTGACGTGCCTGACATACATATAAGTGATTTAATTACTTACAAACTAAACTTTTCTTTCCAAAATGTTGAAAACATCCTTTCTTTTACAAACTTTTAAAACTATAGTTTGCCACCTTGAGGGTTCACTATTTTATAATATACCAAACCCTAGTGGACTCTTTGGATTGATTGATATGTCAGCTTGCTTGATTCAGCTTCGGGTGTTTAACTTACCTAAATTTCAGTTTAGCTCTAATTTAAGCCTTAAGTGGTTAAATAATTTTTTTTCCTTTTGGTATTTAATTTCTAAATTTTTAATTTTTCACTGGGGTTTTTTTTTTTGGATTCTTGGCCTCAAAAGAGTTTTTTTTTTTGGGGTGTTCTAAAATTATTTACAGTTTAAAGGGGAGAGAGTTTACTATTTGGGCTTGTGTCTTATTCACTTGGGACTTGTTGAACTTTATGTAAGTAGTTACCTGTAGCGCTACTTTACGACTTGCTCCACATATTTTTTGCTCTTCTACGGTACAGTTGCTCTTGCTTTTGATTAATTCTTTTGTTTACTTTGTTTCCCTCTCTTATTCTTTTAGGTTTGAAAGGTCGTTGTTAGTTTTTTTTTTGAATACCTTGAACTTTCTCAACCTTTTGAGAGGAAACAAATTGAGTCTACCCCCGACTGATGGCAACCGACTTTTTTTTTGTTCTGAAAGCCAAACTTGTTGTATTTTCTGCCTTCACCTGTTGGTGATACTGGAATTTGGTTTCATGGTAATAAATAAGGAAATGTACTATATGCTTTTATTTTATTTGTAATACTATAAATTTATAATAGTTTTTTTTACAACTTGTACTTTTTCACACACCACAGTAAAATTGCCCTAATGTTTTTCTGAATTGTTTTTTACTGCTCTCTAGTTTGTGTGGAATATCTGTCTCCACGCTCTCATGTGTCTTTGATTAATTTATTGTTTAACTTGTTTGTTGTGATTTGTGTTTATTTATTGTTGATTATTGAACCTTTTACGAGATGAAGTTCTTCGATTTAAATAATGTTCCAAAGACTGTGTCTTGGATTAAAAAGTTGACTATTGAGGAAGCCCGCGAACAATGCAAGCTATGGGGAATTAAACCCAAGGATAAGCTTGATTGCCATGCGTGTGCAGCTAAGTGAATTTGTGGCTCGGTCTAGCGAAGGGGTCGTGAGTGACTTGGAGGAATCTGCGGATGAACCAAGGGTAACCCGTGACGGTTGATTTAGTGGATAATCCCAGTTTTAAAACAGGACGAAGTATAGGAACTTGTACTGTGCTGCCCCCTGTAGTGCCGGTGGGGATCTTGGTACTGTGGTTTAGTGAAGAGTCTGCATACAATGACCTTAAATGCTATTGAATGCTATAGAAGCGACTGCTTAAGACGGTTAGCCCAAGAAATTGCAACCCAAAATAGGCCATATAACAGGGACGATGTCTCATTCCCTAACATTTTGCGGGATATGCTTAGAGAGGTACCCACTACTTCTGGTACAGATTTATTTTCAGCTAACAGAATTTCTCGTAAAAATCCAAAAAATAGTAGAG
This sequence comes from Homalodisca vitripennis, assembly GCF_021130785.1. Lineage (NCBI taxonomy): Eukaryota > Metazoa > Arthropoda > Insecta > Hemiptera > Cicadellidae > Homalodisca > Homalodisca vitripennis. The sequence continues at coordinate 5,152 of NW_025783809.1, forward strand.
TTAAATTTAGGTTCAGATATAAACTATTCTATTTAAACGCTGTGGCACGCACTGAAGGCAGACTTCGTGATGTGTGGATGGGTCTCGTGAGTGCTGACTGCCGAATGCTCTGCAGACAATTAGGTTTACCTTTTTCTCATCTAGGGCCATTAGAGACATTCAGTCTAAACTCATGTATAGACAACAACGACTGTCAGACACCTTATTGCTGATTATCTTACTGACATTGTTAGCATTTTTCCAAATTCTTGGACCAGTAATAAGTGATGGCGAGATTTTTACAACTATTTTTACCGGTCTCAACCCTCATACTAGGGCAGCTTTTTGCAGGTCTTCAACCCCCTACAACAGTTACAACAACTGAAAAACATGGTTTCCATGATTGAGAGTTTGACGGTCAACACTGTTTCAAGCTCCGTTAGGGTATGGCAATTCTGAATCTCAGGAAGCTGCAATAGATTCTAATAAAAATGTCACTTATGATAATACTAATTTACAATACGCTGGACATCTTTTCCAAAATAATCGTTATAATAACAGAACATTTTACCGTGGTTTCGGGTACAAACTTCGACCGAGACGCCGCTAAGAGAACCCCCTATAGCACATTTTATCCAAACCATTCGTTTGGAGGTAACCAAAGGCAAGGAAGCGGGCCTTACAATAATAGTAGACCTTACCAGAACTTTCATTCTCAACCCAATAATTCTAGGCTGGGCCAAGTAAGGGCAAATGGCTATGATAATGCTTTCATTCAGCGGCGGAAACCCCCAAGTTTGTAATTCTAATCAATTGCAAGATAATATGCTACCAGGGAACAATAGTAGGCCAAACCAGGGAACGGAGGTTTTCCTATAATAGGAATAATCAAAACCATAATTATAGTTCCGCTAATCCTGCGGTTAATTTAAACTCCCAAAAGGGGAATTTCGCTGAAAGGGCCGGCATTCCCCAAGAAGACTTAGGCCCATTAATCCTTTAGCTCCGGCTTTGCCCAAAGGTCAAACCCCTAGAAATTCCTATTGCTTTTTTCTAACATTAAGTCTTCTGCTGTGATTGATACTGGTTCTACCAGATCTTTCGTAGCTAAAAGCGTATTTGATACTCTCTCTAAACTCAAGGGTGTCGTGAAGAAAGTTGAAGAAACTTCATTGACAGGCTACAGCTGCAAATGGTTCAGATGTCTCCTTTCAATTTTTGGCCCATATTCATTTCAAATTAGCTTGTTTCTCTTGGACTTTCCCATTTCTTGTTACTAACAACTTACCGGTTCCTGTTTTGATTGGACTCGACTTCATTCAGGCCTCTTGAAATGAGCATTAATGCGGCTCAACGCCAGGTGTCTTTTCCCTTTGACACTTCACTAGTTATAAGCCGAAAACCAAGAGGGATGAACAGGCAGAGGATATTAGTTTGGGACCTATCTTTGGAGAGAGGCTTGATAATTCCCAAGTTCAGGACATTTTAAAAATATTCTGCGGTGTTTTTCCCGAAACTGTGACCAAACAGCTGGGTAAAACTAACCTTTTGGACTTATTCTATCACTGTCAAGTCAGACAAGCCGTTCAGGTGCCGTCCGTATCATTATGCTCCCCCCGAAAATGGCTTTACATTCGTTGTGCATATCGAAGGCCTTCTGGAGAAAGGCGTTATTAGACCTTCAACTTCCCCTTACTCCAGTCCAGCATTTTTAGTAACCTAAAAAGGGAGGTTCTTCACGCCTGGTGGTTGACTTTCCGCGCCTTAAACAATGTCTTGGAGCTCGATTCAACTCCGATGTCCTACGGTAGAGTCTTCTTTTCAATTTCTAGACAAGGCTAAGATCTTTTCTATGTTAGACTTGGTGTCCGCTTACAACCAGATAACCACTTGATGAGGCTTCCAAGAAGTACACTTCATTTGTCACAAGCACTGGCCAATGGGAATACAATTACCTCCCTTTTGGTCTAGCTAGTGGTAGCATGATACTGACTCAGTTGATAAGTAAAATCTTTGGTGATGTGAAATTTGATTTCTTGTTCTGCTATTTCGACGACCTTGTTATTTTTTTCTGAAAATCTGGAAGATCACCAAAGACATCTCGAATTTAGTCCTTGACCGACTTAGTAGGGCAGGGTTAACAGTTAACCCAGAAAAGATGGTCATTGCCATCTCATAAAATAGAATTTCTAGGCCACGTCTTCGAAGATGGGAAAAGTTTACCATCAACCCAAATAGAACTCGCCCTATCGACAACTACCCTCAACCCAAAAATACTAAGCAGCTTAGCAGGTTTCTTGGAATGTGTGCCTTTTATTCTAAATTTATTCCCAATTTCGCGTCAATCTGTGAGCCGTTGAATAGGTTAAAGAGAAAGGATGTAAATTTCATATGGGGGTGAGGAGCAACAGAATGCTTTTCACAAACTTAAACGGTCTTTAGTCTCTGCTCCGGTCCTACGCTTACCAAATTTTGATGCCCCCGTTTATTCTGTCAACTGATGCTTCAGGTACTGCTGTAGGTGCAGTGCTGTCTCAGGAAATCCAGGGCCAAATATACCCCTATAGCTTTTTGCGAGCCGTCCTTTAAATGTACCACGAGAGGAACTATTCAACTTTCCATTTAGAAGCTTTGGCAGTAGTCTATGCCTTTACAAAATTTAGACAATATTTAGAGCATCGTTTCCTTCACGCTTGAGACTGACAATTCCTCACTCTCATGGTTACTTAACAATCCTCGCCAGGTAGGAAAAATAGCACGTTGGACCACTCTCATCAATTGCCTTTCAATTTAACTGTCAAGCATGTTAGGGGCAAAGACAATGTTGTGGCCGACTGCCTCTCGCGTTTATTTGAGCCCCAAACCGATTCATCACAGAGTTCTACTATTCAAAATAAAACCGACCACACACAGGCTTTTATTCTTTTTTCTGTACCGGAAGCCTTCAAAGACATCAAAGGCCACCAAGAGCAAGGATGCCTCAAATTCGCAATATTGTGAAATCTTTGAAGGGTACTAATCCCAATCAAAATTATTCTGTAAATTCAAGGCATTTTAGTTTCACCAATTGCCTAATCAATCCCAAACCTAGAGTAGTGGTACCTAGCAAACTCTACGACCTATTGTTTAAAGTTTACCATGAGTCACCTCTCGGAGCTCATCTGGGATTCAAGAAAACTTGGGATCGGATTAGTCATATTTTCTTTTCTACCGACCTGAAAGCAGGCTATCCAAGAGAGGGTAAAAGGCTTGTCCTTTCTGTCAGAGATGCAAACAGGCTCAAAATACTTAAGGTAGGCCCTTTGGCTTCTCAATTAGCCAACCAGGCCTTTTCAACGGGTGTTTGTTGATTACGTGGGACCTCTTCCTAGAACAAAAAAAGGCCACAAATGGCTTCTTACAATCGTTGACGCCTTTTTCAAAATATACAGTGATTTTGCCTGCTAAAAATGCTACCGCTCCTACTACGGTGAATCTTTTGCATAAGGGCTTGTTCGCGTATTTTGGCTTCCCCTCACAACTCGTCACCGACCGTGGTGGTTGTTTCAAATCCAGACAGTTCGATAACATGTGTCTGGAACTTGGTATCAAAACACGTTATGACCTCGCCATATTATCCGAAGCCGTCAATTGCTGAAAGAGTTAATAAAAACCTCGGCGTTGCCTTGAGAATTTTCCATTCTCAAAATCATACTGACTGGGACACTAATCTCCATTTATTCCCAAGTCGCTTTTAATTCGGCTAAGCATGAGTCAATTGGCAACCTCTCCTGCTGAAATTTTCCTTGGCTACAAAATTACTTCTCCCCTGGAAAACAATTGGAATTTGGATGATCTCCTCCAAAAACACAAGATTCCAGAGACATGCAGAGGAGATGGTCTCAGGCCTTGGATCGGTTGGAGGTTGCACACCGAAAAGTTGCTCGTGCAGTACAACCAAGGTCGTTTACCAGTTAATTTTCGTATCGGTGATTTGGCAATGTTTCGACGAGTAAATTTGAGTAATGCGGCTAATCAAATTTCAGCCAAACTGCAAACCTCTGTGGTCACGCCCTCTGGTTTATTCATGATTTTACCTCTCCAGTCACCGTGACATTGAGGTGTCCCAAGTCAGGGAAACTTATTAGGTCGGCCCATGTTTCCCACCTAAAGAAAATATTTTGGGCCTATCTAAGACCAAAGCACCGCTGCCGGGACGTTTTATAGGGATGGTTTAGGGCATAGTGATGTTAGTTTAGTTTTTTTCCCCCCTCCTTCTTCTTCTTCTTCTCTTCCTTACACCACATTAACACTCTGATACTTTTACTCCTCTTCTTTTACAGTACATATACACCGGAGGGATCAGGATTAGCATTGGCTGTTTAGAGAATTTTTTTTTTGCTTCGGCAATTTTTCTAGGCTGTACATTGGGAGTGAATTTTATGTTTATTTATTTTTAACATTCCCCTAATGCAGTCGCGCAGCCTGCTATCCTTGGTTCGGCCAACCCATTACATTTTACAACACAAGCTTACATTTTCTTTCCCTTTTCCTTTTCTTTGTCTTTCTCTTGCTTAGTAGGGTCAGTCTTTTGGCAGTAGGTGGAATTCTTTGTTATTCAGCTAAGTTAGCAGCGATGGATAGGTTTAGTTTTTATTGTTGAAAATATTGTTGAAGATTGTAGTTTGTCTTTATATTTTTTTGTAGTTAGTTGTTGTTGTTATCTCTTTGTGTCTTTAAGACTTTATAATTTTGTCTCTGAAGCTGCTAAATGTTCCAGCAGCTATCTTGTTTATTTGCGGTTTAGTGGTTTATATTGGAAGTTTTTTTTTACTGTTGTTTACTGTTATCCTTTGAAGGCTTTTTTTATTGTTATTGTTTTTAGAGGTTTATTGATTGTTAACCTAATTTTGTTGGGTTTTGGCCCAGTTAGTTTTTTTTTTTGGGTCTCTTTTCCGTAGGTTTCAGGGTTTTTTTTTTGCCTCTTCCTGGCCAACACTTAGAAACTAGTTGTTTTTTTTTTTTTTTTAAAGTTCCTAATTTAAACCACTTTACCACGACCAAATGATTTCCTTACTCCGTTTAAGCTCTTCCCGTAGCTCTACAGTTTTTCTTTCACGCCTTTTTAAGAGCCTGAATTTATTTGCTCTAATTTAAAAAACTAGTATGGAAAAATAAAAACTTTATTTTGTCTTTTCCCACTGGCCACCAAATTTTTTTTTCTCAGCCCGTCCCGTAGGGGAGGAGAGTACTGGCCCACTTTTGCTAAATTTTGCCAGTACTCAGGTTTTTTACCTAATTAGCCTTTACAACACGAACTTGGGTCTGTTGATATTATGATGGGTGTGTAATTTTCTCATATTTTTTAATTTTCGCTTTGGAAGGGTCTCTTCATCCCTTCTGTTCCTCCATCTGTTCTGAAAAAAAAAAAAAAATACAGACCTTATGTCTGGAGTAATACTCTCCCGGTGGTCCAAGGAGTTCCGCCAGCCGTTCGGGGTTTCCATTCGGGTGCTTAAGTGGCCCTTGGGTTCCGGGGTGGAGATACCCGGATGGTGGAGACTTTAGGAAGTGCTTTGGCTAATAAGCTTTGGCTAATAAGTGTACACTTATTTAATTTCCTTCCCAACCTTACTGGAACACCCTCTTGTAGCCTTTTGACCACCAAGCGTATTAGTGATGTAGAAACAAACGAAAAAACCCATCCTTGTGTCAACACTTCAGACCTTTATTTATTGGTAGCTACCACAGAAAGTAGTTAATTTTGTTCAAGTTTTTTTTACTACTACTAGGCTTTTCCTCAAGCCTCTTTAAACTAAAAAGATTTAATCTTGAGTAGTGTGGTCAGTCGGAAGATGGATTCTAGCCGTTACGCTTTTGGAGCGCCTCGCGAGCGTGCAGGACTATCCATACTAGAGCTATTTCTAGCTGTTTGCTAACGACAGCAGTACCAGTTGTAGTCTCTAATCTTTCCGTCCTTGTCTTCCTACCTTATCCTTTTGAGTTTTTTTCTTTTCTCTCCCGGGGTAGAGGGGGAGGATGTGGCGTTTGCCACTTTATTTTGTAGGTCTTTGGACGGACCGGGAGCTGTTTCCTTACAGCTGGTCGAGCCATCTGTTTTACCAGATGGTTGTTCTCTTTCTAGATGTTTCTGTGGCTTTCTTGCTTTTTGATTGGTTCTAGTATTTTCAGGTTTTCTAGATATCGGGAATTAGGTTTCTTGTGCTCTTCTCTTCTGACTTCCATAGGGCAAGGACATCTTGGAGTTTTCTGTGGTCGGAGTTACAAAATCAAAGCTGGCTGCCCCGCTCCCTCTACGAAACCGGCACGGTGTTTTTGGTGGTTTAATATCGTATGCCTACCCTTCCAATCAACGTTTCAACGACCTCGTTTAATATTTAGGACCCAGTCTTTCCAAATTCAGTTTTCGAATATCGTTCGCAACCACATAGTTGGGTTCCCAGGAGATGTTTTACATCACGGTGAAAATGTGCTGGGACTCCATGCTGCTAGAAGTGAACGATATATTCATCAAATTCATGTAGATTTTTCGTAATTACAGTACTTATTGTGTGCAAAATTTGATTCTTTTAACAAAGCAAATACAGTTATTTATTAAGATTCCTGTTAATAAAAAATGGTCAACAGTTTTATCCTTTAAAAATCTCAGCTAAAGTATTTTCTTGGTATTTTTTGCAGGGTTCGCAAAAAAAACATCGAAATTCCTTGTATAATAGTACCTGCCAATAGTGTTTGTTTATATATAAAATAAAATATTGTATGCACATTTCACAACTGCTTATGTACTTTCTTTTTCAAAAATCTGCCAAAAAGACTCATGAATATAGAGGTGAACACTCCTATAAAACCTCTCCCTCGTCGCTTCACTTCATCGTTTTACGATAAAAATTAGCCATTACACTACACATAACTGCGTTAGACGTCGTTTTCACCCGCTTGAGATTCAGAAACGTAGTCTTAAAACAAGTGATCCTCTTGTTAGAGTATTTCATATTAGCTGTCGTTGGCATGAAGGGTAACAAAATGTAATCTTAGAGTGTAATAATAACCCCTTGCCATCTCCATAATAGAGTGTATATAAATTCAAAATAAAAACAAAACTGATAATAATGCATATATTTAATTATAATTGAAAATAAATCTATCGTAATTTACACTATAACATATATTGCCTTGTATATGAACATGTAATAAGTATAATTTGTATATTATTGATATACATAATATTTGTTTACACATCTCAGAACAATACGACTAACTAATAAGCACGAATGGTAAGTTAAGCGAGAGATTTTAGTTTTTTCCTTTTTGGAAGAATGAACATATTGTCTTTAGGTTTGCCTGAAAAATAATATGATTTGTATATTATTTAAATATATGAGCTTCTTGGAATCTCTAAGGTCTCTGATAACGTTTCAACATCCAGGTTCAGGACATAAACATTCTTTAAGAGTTTTCCGAAACATCTACCTGCTTGATATTTCAATAATACGTTTAGCCTTTAGAGACGTGCATCCATATTAACTACAATAAAAGATTTTATACGCATGCAGGGTCCTAGATTTTTCTTTCAATGTATTATTAGGCTCTTCTTGAAACATACTTTACATCTAGTTCTAAGTCAATGTTTATTTGCATACACACTATATAAATTGTTCTGATTATTGGTATAGTCTCATCCGGCCATTATCGTATCTATTCCAAAAACGCTCAATAACTTTTTCGAAACTAAAAACATTTTCCCATTAAAATACGTACCATTATACGTTGTTTATATTAAGTAATCATTAAATTTGGTTATATACAAAATTCGTAGTAGTAGAGATATTTTTGGCGCTAAAAAGTAAGCTAGGGAATTATTTATAGTTAAATAAAAGTTACACAATTATTGCAAAGTGTTACGACTTAAAATCGTTAAGTAGTTTTACTCACTGAACCAAACAGTTTATATTAAAACTTCTCAAAAAAAAAAACGCCTATGCAATTATAAATTGAATATATATTTCATAATAAAGTAACAGTTTTCAGTTTATTAATAAAAAATATAAAAACTCTCTTCTTTTCAACTTTTACCACTAATACTGATATACCTTATTTGGAAGTAGTGTCTTTGTTTTGCTCTATATCCCTTCCTGCCACTTTTGCATAAAATAAATTTAATTTGAACATGCTTAAAATCAGGCATACATCTAATTTATAAATAATATTAATTACATAGCAAAGGAAAGTGTGTAGAAAAAGTACGTTTACGGATATTATCCTTCACACAGTGAAACAAGAAAGCGGAACAGTACGTTTCAAGATTGCAATAACGACCTCCTCCAGAGGTAAGTAACGATTAAATACACGAATGAAATCCAATTTAAAACAAAGAAATAAAAAAATAGTCAAGAATTTGTAAAGAATGTAGCCCTGTAAATTCTGTCTTATCTTCATTATTACGTTCCCAAACGGAAATTGGTTTATCTTGAACATTAGATGCACATGTGGTGTTCGTTTAAACTTCCAAATACTAGTATTTGATATAGATATTACTGGTTTAACCAATTTCTTATCAGTATAAGGGGGTATCATATGAAAAACACTTTTTATACATATTTGTAAAATTCCTGTACCCATAACTAATATATTTTGTATATACTTATTACTCTACGTATAACTGTTATGAGAGTGAGAGCAATGCGAATACTATCAGAGTTCTGCGATGCCATGATTTATACTGACATTTTACTATCATCAATTAGTGATGCTTTGTAGTTAACGAGCAGCTCTTAAACTAGACCTTAAGTACTACTTTCAAATATATCAAAGTTTAAACAGAAAATCTATAATATCAATCTTAGTGTCCGAATTTTTTGGGTTTCTTCATACGAGCGTTAACTCCAAGTTCCAGTCTGTGCGTTAGGTTTTATGTATTTTTAAGCGGACGTTAAAATAGAGCTCAATTCAACATTCGCATTGAAAAAAACTTTCTCACCATAGCTACGTTAGTTTTATGTGTTGTGACATACATTTTAGAACTGTGTGTCAATACAAGGATTTTTTTATAACTTGACACAATTGCAGGGAACAAATTTTTTCAGAGTTTTTTATTCCTTGGGTTGTGAGTTGTATCGCGTGGCAAGCTTTGACTATCAGGAGCTTTTACATTACATAAATTAGCATCCTCATGCAGGTAATGGATTGCCTTATCGTGAATTTGGATTTTTTTGTTCAAATTTTCGTGCTACAATTTTCTATTTCGATGATCTTGGCATAGCACAGACATTTTTGGTATATCGCAACTTATTTTATATAATCTACTAGTGATGAGTGAGTATTAATATGCTTCCAAACCGGGAAGGATACATTAGTTTGTCTGTTTTTCAGTTCTTTATTAAAGAGTTAACAGCCGATTTAGGGAGCTTTCGTTGGTTTTTTTGGTTTTTATTCCGGGGTATTCCTTTCTTAAAGTAAAAACCTAAATCTTCATTCATCTGGCTTTTGAATATCACTATTTGATATAGTGATGCACAGAGACGGAACCATAAGGTGTGGTGTATATTGTGTTGAGTACAGCTGGCGGTAATCTCTCATTTCGTTTCCGGTGAAGAGCTCAATGTGAATTATTTTGTTTATGAGTTGTAGTTTGTAATTATTGTCTCGCCTAAAGCTGACTTTAATACTATAGATGACCTCTAGTGTTCTTCGATATTTTTAGTAATTCCGTCCTTTCCCGTGAATTCAAATTATTTTGAAAACGTTATAATCGGGTGTTAGTAAGTATAATAGTAGGCTTTGTTCATCTTTTCATTGTTACACAATTGCGTGCTATCAAGCTTGTGTTTTTATCGGTTTAGTTCAGTAGACATTCGGTAAGATAATATCTATCAATTCTAGAGGAAATACTCAAGCTGAGTAAAGTAATCCAAAAATTGCAGATATACTGCAGATTTATTAGAGAAACAGGAAATGAACATATTACTTACGAATACAAAATGTTCCACCAAATCAGTTAATTAAACGAAATAAATTTTATTAAATAGGTAATTTTTGAAAAGTCATAACAGATAGTTTAAGTGTCGAAAAAAGTAATGCAGTAATGTATCTAATTACATCATTCTGATAAGTAACGGCTGTATACAAACATAATCAGTAAAAATATATAAAGTAACAAATAAAATAGTAATAATGAAACAAAAACTACAATATCGTTTATTAAGATGGCACTTACATCAATTAATGACATAGAACAGGCAGGAGATCCTATTAAAACTGTAAAATTTATATGAATTAAAATTCTTTGCATGAGAATATAATACAAAACTCCATAAATTTAACGAGTAAAAAGTTTAATATAAAGCTATTCCCAATATATAACGTGAAAGAACTGAGGCAGTTATCGTTTTATATTGTCCTGCTTTAATCTTTTGCCAGTATATACCCGCAACGTAAAATATGTTTAGCTTATTAAACAGAGCCAATAAAAAACCAAGAGGTTTTTCTGCCAGAACCTTACAAAAGGTCTGGATGAACGTTAAACTTGCAATTCTATAGAGAGGTATTGCATTTATTCGAAGTGAACTAAAATCTTCGTAGCACTTACTGCTTCGTTTGGTCATAGGTGATTAGATATACTAAAGCATTAAATACGCGTATAATCAATAATATAACCCCTTAGAGTACTATAAAGTAAAAAATAATGGACTAAAACTTTCAACTAGTAATAGTTTAAAATTATAACCTATTGGGTAATAGGTTTATATTTACTTTCATTTCTGTTATTTCAATGGAAATTCACATAGTTTCTACAGGTAAATACAGTTTTTAATAAGCTTTCATAATGTATGTTGCAAAGTTGATACATCATTAACATAATAGCGATGGCAAATGTCAGAACTCCTATTCAAAACCTTTTATTTTAAATGAAGAGAAATTTCATAGAAAGTTTTCAACTTCCCTTTGGACTTGTAACTTATTTACTTTAGAACTTTTAATAACAACTTGTGTTACAGTTATATATATTTTACAAGATAATGTTGCACAATAAACATTTTTGTATCCATTGCAAATTTAGAAGATGTTATATATAATATAAGTGTTCAGAAAATGTTCAAGACTATGTATTTATTAAACGTCCTAATAAGAGTTATATTTATATTAACTAACTAAAAATTATCTGAAACTAATAATTATATCACTGTTATTGACCATATTTTAGCGTATAGTACTATTATAGTACAAAAACAACTTGAGAAAGACAACTATTTTCAAAATAAGGCTTCTAAAGAATTTATTGTAATTATGTATTTAGGTTATAAAGGTACGTAAAAAAATTTCAATTTATTACGAAAATAGGACTCTAATTAATAATATTCAAGTGAGATTGAGGCATTTTGGGTAGAAAATTAGTTTTTAGAGAACTTTATATAATATTGTGTAAATATGTTTAGTGCAGGAATAATAACTGAATATATCGGTAAAGGATTCTAGAACACTCCGTATATATTGAAAATGACATTTAAACGTTATAAACACATATCACTTAATCGCTGTAGAAACCAATAAGTTCACATTTATACGAGCAATAACAGTTAACAGATCACAGTGGTGGGATTTTTCAATATTGGAATGCCATAAACTGCTCAGCCCTCCCTATATTGGTCGTGATGGCATTTATTGTATTGCAGTCATTATTTCCATGTGGGAGTTTTAATTGAAGACACTAAATCCATCAAACAACCACATCTCATTAAAATCATGGTTAGTTACTTGAACACCCATACACATTACTGAGTTATTAGTATATTTTGGGGTCATTTTCATAAAATTTCATCATCTTCCTTAGAAAAAAACTTTTATTTTTCACAGATTACCACTTTCATAATGTTATTAAATAAATGGCATATTATTTTACAGAATGATGTTTTCAGAGCTCAAATATTCATAGCAAAACTGCAAAAATTTTATAAATTAACTAGGTCTCACTTGTTTGTTCGAATAGTTGATATCTGTATAACACATAACATAATCATACTACATTTTTAGGTACAAAAATTATTTCAATTTTTAAGTACATATTTATTACTTGAGGGAGAGAACATATTCTATTTCTGCATGAAATTAAAATATCTACCTGTTTTTTATTACATAGGTAACCATGATGTAACGAAAGACATTTTAGTATACATAGATTACTAATCAAACTAAGTGCAAAATATACAATTTAAGTTTTAGACCTAATTATACGTTATTACAGATTGTGTGTAACCCCAGAGAAGTCTTTATGTGACAAATTTTGTGAAGTGCTCCTACCTTGTTGACAATAGTAACATTCAATGAAAAAATTATGTTTTATATCACAAATATGTGATTCAATATCGGATGGTTTTATTGGCTTCATAACTGTATAATATATAACTGTATATATGAATTTTATCGAAACTAATTTGTCCTGTAACATGATCTTGCATAAAGAAGGAATACATATAAAATTTTTTGTAAGACGTTTGTAGTTAACGAACTTATAGGCTGGCTGTGTGTGCCATACTTTTTTCAAACTATTTTTAGTTTATATTGCTAGTGACATAAAAGGCTCCTTCATCAGTAGAACTATACATCTTTCAATGTTACATTTTATCTCTATTTCCTTACAAAATAGTAGCAAATATTTTATCTTTAGTTGTTATACCTTGCAAAAGTAGTATACAGTAATGTCCTATAACGTGACCAGGCAACAACAGGTCATTTCCTTAAGGTGATGAAATCGTGAATATATACGTACACACACACCGACATAGACACACACACACACACACACACACACACACATTACTTTAAGGGTGCGCTCTACTACCACTCTGGTGAACGCTGATGCAAGGGTTTTGAATCTGCCTCATTGTAGGCTCATATTTTGAGCTATTGCAAACATATTGATGTCATTTAAGTAACTAAATATTTGTATACGTGCATTAGTTTTTGAAATTTCAATTTCGATTTAACTTAAGCTGCACATCAGGGGAAAGTTTTTAAAAGAAGGGTATTTTCAACGTTTCATAAAATAGAAACGTAAATTTTTATTAAAGAATTAAATACAGACATTCGTAGATTGGAATATAGTAAGAGTAAAACTGCAAACTCTTTATTAAAAAGTTCTGAAGTTAATGTACAATGAGGCTGACATGAAAGGTCTGCAAGCGCTATTCAACGCTCTGTCCAGCTGGCGCGCGTGGCAGCTACAGCCAGAAACTGTAGGCAACTCTCCCACACCACTACCTGCTGGATATTTTCCCCTACCCCCTTTCGCTAGGTTATAACGTGTTGCCTTTCAGTGTTGGTGTCCCTTCAAGTTTGTTGATTTATAATATCTATTCATACATTAATAATCAAGTTCCTATCTTGCACAAATGAAAAATTGTAGTCAATATTTAGTTTTTAAATAATAATGTATTATGAACAAGTATGTATAAAGTATGAACTACAATATTTTTATTTATTCATCATCCGATCAGTGTGAAAGGGTAGGATCACAGGCGCCACTGAGCTCACGGGCGGCGGTGTCAAAGGACCGCGCCGCGCCGGGTCTGTCCAACGGCCATGGACGAAAGACTACTTACGCGCCACCGTGGCGCGCCCATTCTATGAATGATCGTGTCGTGTGGAAGCTCTCACATACATCTTCATATCACCGAAATAGTGTTGGCGAACTCTTTCCGTAACAATAAATTCGTTAACGTGTAACAACTAACCTCTACCTCCTGGGGAATAATAAATTATTGATTAATGTCAATATTTTCTAAATATGAGTGACATACCTCATTATAAGGTAATTTGTTTAGTGCAATATTATAGTCTAACTATAATAGTTTTTATTTGACTTAATGTATGATTCCTTCATTTGATTGTTAAACAAATCTCATTACATGAGCAGCTATTACCTATTACAAAATAAAAGAATTAAAATTATAACATTTTAAATTAAAATTCCATTTTTTAACTTTTTACTACAAATGCATATTGCCAGAAATAAAAACTATATGACCCCAAGATACCCTCGAGGGCTTCTTGTGAGAGACAGACTAGATGTTTTATAACTACAATTTTATAGAGCAGCTGATATAGTAATTCATTTAATTCACATGTATACCTATATTATACCTTACAGTCATAGAGACTAGTGGTATGTTAAAAAACAAACTACACAATTACATATGACAGACAGGTCCGTATGTGTTATTAGTTTAAATGCAACATTAATATTTTTGCGTAGTGAGGATAATATAAATTGTATTTTTATAACTAAAATGAGTTGTTTCCAAAATTTGAAGAAAGATGTTAAAGACATTTAATTCATTTTGCATCTGTATACAGGGTGAGTGGCTCATGGTGTGACAAATTTTTTTTTAGTTATAATGCAATGTAAATGTGATACAATGGTGGTTATAAAATAGTCTAACTCCAAAAATTAGGTCTTAAATTAATTATATTCAGTTTTTCTAAAAACCCCGTGTTTTTGTACGTAAATCTTAACTTTTCAGCAAAGTATAGACATATTTGAGCAAACTACATCATTTTAAGATTCTCCGTTAAAATTTTAAAAAGTTATCGGTTCAAATGGTAAGAAAAGAAAATTAAGCTTCAGGTCGATTCAAATGGAAAAGTTGCTCAGTTTAAGAAAAAACTGAAATATCATTGAACCCCATCTTTTTACCACACCCTGTTCACAAGAATGTGTCAATTCATATTAAAAATTTTGCCATTTAATAGGCTTTAAAATGGTATGCCATATGACCATAGTTAAGTATTGTGTTATCTACATATATCGGTTTCAATATTAAAAAAAGCGCAAGCTAAAAAAATTTAATAACAACTGTACTTAATTTTTATGTTTTATAAAATGCCTCATAAAATAAGGAATTGAAGATTACCAAAAAGTAAAGCAGTTTAAAATAATTTTGTGGATGCTAGTTACGGATTAATGGTCACATCCTTTATCAATGTTTTAATTCCGTATCTTATCACTTTCACCAGTATTGTACATTCATTCCTTATCTTGTTTTGTAAGACCAGTGTCCCACATGAATTACTGCTACCTCCAATAAACTATTTTTCTGCTCAATTTAGTCAAGTGTAGGCTGCCATGGAAATCACTACTGGAGAATACGCTGATATGCACTTTATTTACGGGTTTTGTGATGGAAATGCGCATGCTGCCCAAAGAGAGTATCAAGCTGGATTCAAATGGCAAAGTTGCTAAGTTTCAGAAAAACTTAAATACCATTGAAACCCATCGTTTTACCACAACCTGTACACAAGAATGTGTCAATTCATATCAAAAACTTCGCCATTTAATAGGCTTTAAAATGGTATGCCATATGACCATCGGCTGGCACAGGTATTTACGGGTTTTGTGATGTGCCGGGTTTTTTTAGAAAAACTGAAAATAAATCATTTCAAAACCTAATTTTTGGAGTTAGACTTTTTTATAACCACCATTTTATCACATTTACATTGCATTATTACCCAAAAAATTTTGTCACGCCAAGAGCCACTCACTCTGTATATACTCAGTGTAATATACTCAGGTAAAATTTTTATCCTATACAATTTGCTAAGTAAAAACTGTAATTTCTCTCATGTTGGTTTTGTAATATTTTGCTTGATTGTAATTTTAATGCCTTGTTGTGACTTTGTTTTTTGTAGCTGAATTTTGTTATGTTACTATTGTTCAATTCTGTAAAGTTTATTGTTGTTACATAACTTATAATTACATTCTAATTTGGCAGACGCACAGAGAGTGACATGTAGCTGTGTGTAAAAGTCGTAAATTTGAACTGAGCTCATAAAAATTTGTAATTTTTTAATATACTGTTATCTTTGATATAATGTATCTATAAATTTACTTTTAACCCTACAACTGGCAGTCGCCTGATTATCAGTCGATATTAATGTTTCTGTAGTGGCAGTCGCCTGAAAATCAGTCGATTTGACACGTGCCCGTTTGACATCTGTTATATTCAATACACGAACTAAACTGCAATGATTCATATACCACTGGAATCAGAAATAGTTGCTGAATTGATCGATGTATTTTGTTTTGTTTTGTATGCCATGATTTAAGTATGACATATTGAAAACGAGAGTTGTTTGTAAACAGTCGGCCATTTTTGTTGTATTGTTACCCGGTCGCGTTATTCTTGTCCATCTAAAACGTAAGTTTATTATATGAAATAAGTGTTTTTATGTAATAAGTGTGTTTATTTATGCGTATAAATTCTCGTATATTGTGTGTTTATCAGTTTATTTTGTCATGTTATGAAGAAATATATGTGAAAAAATATATTAGTGAGATTTTGTGTTCTAGGCTATGTGTAGTGTTGTGATAGTTTTAGTTAGCTTTAGGATCATTTTCATATGCGATGATCATGATATAAAGGTTCTTTATTTATTTGTATAAGCTTACTTTTAATGTATTTTATGAATTTTTTCGAGTAATAATTAAGGTTTTTGATGAATTTTTGTAACACAGTCGTGTCTATAGCAACGAATTTAGCCGTATTGTACTATCTTCAGATTAGAGTATTTCATAATTGTTTTAATTAAAAAAAGTGTAGTAAACTATACATTTTCTAAAACTATAAAAAAATTTTCAACATTTTGGGTATTTTGGAAATATTTTTTTTCACACAATGTCTTTTATAGGTGCACCCCCACCACTTTTACATACCTTTTTTATTTTTTGAAAACAAACTTAGTAAAAAAAAGTGATAAATTTCTTATATTTTTGGTTTTTTATTTCCATGAATAAAAAGTAAATGTTCTTGTGAAAACAGTGATATATAATACATATAGGTTTATAATCAAATTATATTAATAAAAAAAAAAATAAAAACCAATACTACTGCAAAACAGCTCAAAATGGCCTGCCACTTGAGGAAATTTCAACTGCCAGATCAAGGGTTAATGTACATTTAACTAACCACATTGCTGGTAGCGTGGTTAGTTAGTCTTAAAAATCTTATGTGATCAGATAATTCTAAAAAAAATGAAAGAATGATTATATTTACAAGAAAATGTGTAGGTTTACATTATGTATCAAAGAATTAATAAAATTGTGTTAGGTTTGTTGATAACATTGAAATTATTTCAATTTTTATATGGTTTTCATAACAATTCCTGGCTTGCCCAGTTTTTCCACGTATTCCAGATCGGTAGACACTCTGACCTGACAATATCACTGGAATGATTGCGTTTCTGTTAGTTTTCAAATATTTCAGTAGACCGAATTTAAATTAACAAAAATAAAATATATTTTACTAAAACGTTTTATTGCACAATAATAAAAGTATTTTGTACCAACGAGTAACGGTAGGAAAAGTACCGGTTACAGTTTCATACTGATTTAGCCGATTTCCACACTACGTGGCGCGAGTGCGTTGTTACGAGCCGTACGCCACCGAACGCATTTCTTTCGGCAAATAACTGAGATGCTCCGTAGTCCTGATACTGCGATCTCTGGCCTTTGGTACATCGCAGTCTTAACAAATCTAAAACATGCACTGTAATAAAATTGAAAGTGTCATGTAATGTTATTTCACATGTAATATTTGAAGGAAGCCATTCCCAGTCTGATTTTTTCAATAATATATTATGTATCATGTTTTGTCGAAATTACACTACAATATTTTATATATGTTTAGCGATAGTTTTCATGTGTATCTTTGTGTCCATTTACTGTCAGTATATAGGGGCAGACTAATGTGAATACATGTGGCATGGGTAAAGTGGCTGAAGAGTGGGCTAGTAAGCCCATCCCTGTTAAAAACGAAGCTGTGCGCTCCACACACACGTCGAAGTCGGATGTCACGCACCTAGCTCGGGTCCCCCGCTTGGCAAATGTCGGAGGTGCTCGGTAAGTTCCGATCCCTTCCACAGCAACTACTCATTGCCCTCCCTACAACCAATTTTGCCAGCGCTCCAAGCGGATTTTTGAAACATCGTACTGCGATTTCTGGCCTGTGGTAGAGCGCACCCTTAATATGAGTTGCATGTATACAGTTATAAAATATACTACTCGTAAACAGGTAAAATGTATAGACTAATTATTATCAATCTGCGTTCCTAGTAAAGTAAATAGTTAGCTAATTGTCTAATAATTTAAAATGTATTCGAAGAGACCATTTTATCAACAAAAAAAAGCTCAAAAATTACTAGTTGTCAAACATGGGTTATAGAAGTGTGGTTTGAGAAATTCTGCAACGAGGACGTCAATGTTGTGTGACGTATTTTGAGTGAAGTTCACGTATGTTGAGTAAAGTAATGAACACTAATGTAACATTGACGTATTTAATAAGTCAAGGCTGTTGGTAAAAGTTTTTACACATTCAATGTTCGATATATATTTTTTCAACTTTTAACAACGGGCTTCGCCTAATTAAATACGTCATTCTTACATCAGTGTGCATTAGGTCACTCCAACATATATCACGCATGACGTCCAATCGGTTACACAATACCTCAAACCCCACTACTGGTTAAAAGGAATTAACGTTTTTAAACTTTAACCCCTAATATCCGTCCCCTGATGATTGCAGCTTTGTTGCTGAAAGGCCTAAAGAAAAAAATTTCTGTAGCTTTTACTGCTATATTTTTTTTCTAGTAAGAAGAGTTTTCTTCCTAAAAAATGTACATTTACTTTTAATACAAGCTCCCACTCGACTTTCTGTTACTACAAGATATTTGCAAAGCCCTATTATGTTGTAATACTTTAATAAGTAAACATATTATAACGTAATAAAAAAAGTATTTACCGCGATGAATTATTGAAATAAAAATATATTTCATCTCTCATATATATATATATATATAGATAATATATATATATATATATATATATATATATGAGTTGCATGTATACAGTTATAAAATATACTACTCGTAAACAGGTAGAATGTATAGACTAATTATTATCAATCTGCGTATCATATTCTGGAAAATAAACTTTTCATAGTGTTAAATTCCCTGTAAGGTTTATTCAGAAAGTTTAAAATATGTGTATTTGCTTAAGTTTTTAATTAAATGTTAACAAATAAAAAGCCTTATAACCTTCTTTAGAACATGATGTACTGTATATAGTAAATTAAAGTTCTGGCTAAAATTTTTAAAGTATTTTCCAAAAGAAACTTTTACTACTAGGAGAATACCAATGTATAATATTTTTCGGTAATGCATATGATGTGATATGTTTCATTTTCAAAATATACGAAGCCAACATAGGGTTATATATTATAATTAGAGTTTAAAATGGTGCTTGAGTGTAAGCCTTTGAATAAACAAAAAGGAATAAGTAAATGTTATTAATTTAAATTAAAAATGCATTATATAAATAGTTAAGAAAAAATAAAAAGACATAGTGTTACAGTTATTAAATATATTTTTAAACAGAAAAAACATATATAACTACATTTAATATAGGATAATCTACTTTATAAATCGTCCTTTGTGTAAAAAATGAGTTCAAACTCAATGATTTATTTTTTCTTGTGATGGAAATAGAAAAATAAAAAATAATATTAGCAAATACATGTGATTTTAATTTTTTTTTATATTTGAATACGGATTATAATACTATCCAATGTAATGCCTATAATATAATAATGATTTTCATATTTAAGTCCTATAATAATTAGTTTCAAAGCACACTGTATTTGTTCTTTTCATTGTTCATCTTAAATAGTCTGTTTTAAATACATTTATTGCACTTTTATAACAAATACTAGCAATGTTTTTGGACGGATTTACTATCATTATCATTTATCAGATTAGGTTTAATTCCTATTAACTAATTTCGAATATTACAGTATCACTTTTTATTACCACATCCAACATTTTTTATGACTTTTATTTTTCAACTTATAGGTGTGTGGCGTATGTAAAACGTAGTCATTTATTTAATGTGACGTAAAACTACTTAGTTAACCCGTGACAGCAACCTTCTTCTGCGCTTCTGCACATTGACACATATACATATTTCGATTTTATTTGATAATTTAGAATCATTTTATACCATCTCTCACTTTCACGCCTTATTTACCATTCTTAGTAAATATTTTTTCATTTGTTTTAATAATGTAGACTTTTAATTTTTATGCTACTGATAATTAAGGTAAGGTATACTTAATATTATAGTAAAAGTTAATATATCATTAATAAAATGTATAACACTAGAAAACTAACTGTATGTATAAAGTCTGCATATTTTAAGCCACAACAATAGAGTTACATCAATCCATTTGTGTACGATTTTGGTGAAAGTAAATATAACTAAGCAGTTCATTGGCTCCTTGGTATTTAGGAGATCTCTTCCTATGGATCACCTGCCAATTTTTAAATTCATAATATAAGAAAAATAAAAAAAAATAATAATAAGAAACATATTTTTTTCCAACTAACCTAAAGTATACGTCAAAGACGAAAGATAAGAAATTTAATCTCACGTGTCTATGAGAAATTATAATATCAGTAAAAAAAAACTTAGATAAACATTATATTATTTTGTTATTGTTCCTTACTACTGTATATTTATAAAATGTAGGTAGTGTCACAATTTATTGAGGTGTTTGTATAATAAAGACTATAAATATCTTATTTCAAGAAGTAACACTGTATGAAACATGTCACTATATTGTCATTTAAGGGCGCGAAAATCAAACTAGTTTATCATAAAACACGATTAGCAATGAGAAACTGAGCAATTTGTTTGGCAGTGAAAGACGCATTGCTTACTTGCATGCCTGCTGACATTGTGGTTTACAAATTTTTAAAAGTTCCTGTTGTAATCTCCAAGAATTTCTGGCGTACACATAAATTGGAGTTAATAAAATATTTTAAACCGTAGTAGAAATATTGTTTATAAATTTTAAAGAAAACTGTAATAATTCGTAATTTTATTTTAAACAGTTCAATAATTTTTTTACATAACATAAAACTGGAGATAAATAAAATAA
>NW_025783810.1:0-45679 GCF_021130785.1 Homalodisca vitripennis
CATTTTTCCAAATCTTCGAAACGATGTGTTTCTTCTCTGATTTTTAAAAACTGAAAGATGGATTCCGGAAGGAAATGTTTTTCCCCCGCAAAATACTATTTTCCTTCCACAATCCTTTAATTATCAAAATAAACTTCAAACAAAGGACCATCTTCGTACAATAATAATTGTGTAACACCAATACACCAAGAGTTGCCTTAGTAATATAAATGTGTGTGTCTATATCTACATTTATAACAGTGTTAGCTGTCTACTTCTGATTTTCTATAACTTTTATATATTTACAACGAAGTGATTTTAATAAAATATGCTCAATTAAAAGGATGGAGATGTCGAAACAAACAAATTTTTTTAAAAAAAAAAAATTTATGGTTATTGTGAAAAAAATCTATAATAGCAAATTTTAAAAATTATCGTAGAAGATAAAATAAAAATATTTATTAAAACCATTAAACATAACAATTTATTACATTTGCATTAAACTTAAGACAAGAATTATAATAAAAGAAAGTCCCAAATAATTATAATTTCACTCACTCACTGTACTGTAATTACATGTATGTACACTTCCTTCGCATAGTTTCAGGTTGAATAAAAAGTATTATACAATTAAAGTATAACATTTTAGTGAGAAAACTAAACAATTACAGTTTAGAATCTTCCTCAACAAGAATCTGAAATGAAGCAACATAAATGTATAGTTGAAAATATAAATATTACACATATTTATTTTAACCTTTGTAGTATGAACCTTAACCTATAATCCGTTTAGCGCAATAATAGCAGTCCTCACTGAAAAATGTCAACACAATACTTCTATACCATGTGTTATATAAATCACTCTTTAAGTGAATATATTATGTTGCGAAGTTCTATCAATGGGGAGAAACTAGCACTGCTAGCTCACGCGGTAAAAGAGCGCTTGCGATTTCAAACAATAGACTAGAAATAGCATTGCGAGCTCAAGCAAACAGGGCAACGCCCCCTACGAACTCTACAACCAATACAAAGAAGCCCAGCAACTGCGAGTGGGTAATCCTAAAAAAGTTAAACAAGCATGAAAAGTTTCTAAGCAAGAGAGAATATGAGGGACGTACGAGCTACAGTAAAATATGGAAACAATAACTTCTATTTCTTGTGGTTTTTTAAAAATCCTATCTCCTTCTAAAATATATATTATACTGTAGAAGTTCTTAAATGGAAAAAAAATTAGCACTGCAAGCTCACTTGTAAAAAAGAGACGCTGGTCGATTTGAAAACAAATAGGACACAAATAGCAATTGCAAGCTCAAGCAACAAGGAATCGAGTAGTGGCGAGTTCAATCAAGTGTACTTGCCAAGATTCAAGTACATGTGGAAATATGGAGGACGAACAAAAATATGCATTGCGAGCTCAGGCATAAGGAGCAAGCGCCCACACGCATCGCAAGCTCAAAGCAAAAAGGAATCGAGAAGGTGCGAGCTTTCCAATCAAGTGTTGCCAAGGTTACCAAGCCAATGGGGAATATGAGACACCAGCAAAGATTTAGCCATTGCGAACTCAAAGCAAACAGAGCGGAATCGAGTAGTGCGAGCTATAACTTAATTTTTGCAAAGTTCAAACAAGGTGCAATATGAGACGACAACAAATAGCATTGGCGAGCTCAAGGACAATAAGGGCAACGCCCACTGCAAGCCAAGCAAAAATATGGAATCGAGAAGTGCGAGTCTCAATCAAGTGGGTTTGCAAAATTCATCAGCAAAGTGCGGAATATGAGACAAGGCAAAATAGCAATTGCGAACTCAGAAGCAACACGGGAATCGCGTAGTTGCAAGCATTAATTAAGTAATTGCAAGTTAAACTAGGTGAAATATGAGACGAACAAAATAGCCATTTTTGCGAGCTCAGGCATAAGGGGGCAACGCCCCACGTGTTTTTTACAAGCCTCAAGCAAAAAAAGGAATCGATGAAGTGCGAGCTCAATCAACGTGGTTTGCAAGGTTCAAGCAATGGGAAAATATGAGTACAGCCAAAATAGCATTGCGAACTCAAGCAACACGGAATCGAGTAGTGCGAGCTTAATTAAGTTATTAAAATAAGTATTTTGCAGAAAAAAAACAAGGTGAATATGACGACGACAATTATAGGCATCGCGAGCTCAAGCTATAAGGGCAACGAGCCCCACCTGCGAGCTCAAGCAACCAAGGCGACTTATCGCAGTAGTACCGAGCTCCAATCTATCAAGCAATTAACGCGCAATACCATAGTTTAATTTTGCAAATTCAAACATATAGTGAATATGAGAATCAAGCCGTGAGACTAAGTAAAATACAACAAACTCATAAAGTTCTAACCACAACCACCCGAAATGTCTTACAAAAATTTAAACCCCTTTCGAAATTTAAGACAACCATGTTATTGAATTAAATACATGTTTTAATAATAAAATAATGAACTCAAATAAAACCTAAAAGAACAGCAAGGAAGGTTAGTGATACAATGAACGTTTGCCTTCACAGGCAGGAAGTTCAGTTTTGTCCAAAGAATGGCAAAGTGTTCGCATTATAAGTGGGCCTCAATTGCTAAAAGCGATTTAAATAACTCCATCTGTACATCAAACGCCTAGTTGCCTTAAAACATATGCTCAAACAGATTTTTACGACCAGTACAAGATCCAATGTTCATTGTACACACCCACTGGGAGACCTCACCGGGTGCCAGAATGAAACTCTCGAATAGCTGAACTAAAATGGTATGTCTACGAGATAGTAGATTTTTTAGAATGAAGGGGCGGAGTGGGTTATTTTAACTGCTTATAATATCAATAGCAAGTGTTCCAATTGCTAACGTAGTAATAAATATTATCGTACGTTAAAAAAAAAAAAAAAAAAAAAAAAAAAAAAAACAGCCTAGCGAGCGTATTAAACCAGGGAAAACCGCAAACTGTAATTTTCAGAGCAATAAGGAAAATTCACAGCATTGGGAGACCCTCAAGAGAAACAGGGCCAACAAAAAAACCGCAAGTTCAAGCAATAGTGTGACACTAAGCGACACAATACCGAGAGCTTTTCAGGCAATAGGGAAAACACGTATCGCGAGCTCAAGCAAATATAGAAACTCCAAACTGCCTATCTCAAGCAAGTAGATAGATAATCATACCGCGAATCTCAAAGCAATAGGGTAAACACGTACCACCAGCGAAGCTCGAAGCAAATTATAGAAACTCATACTGCTCTACCGATCAAGCAATAGGGAAACACATATCGTCGAGCTCAAGCAAATAGGGAAACACGTAACCGCGAGCTCAAAGCAATATAGAAACTCAAACTGAATATCTCGATGCAATAGGGGAAACACATACAGGCGAGCTTTCAAGCAATAGGGCATACACGTACCACTAACCAGCGAAGCTCAATGCAATTAGGGCATACACGTAACCGCGAGCTCAACAAATAGGGAAACACGTACCGCGAGCAGCTTCAAGCAATTAACGTCCAGTCAACACATACCGCGAGCTCAAGCAATACGACAGTCACACTACTTACCGCGAGCTCAAGCAATACGTCAGTCAAGCACTTTATACCGCGAGCTCAAGCAATAACGTCAGTAACAATAACACGCAGAGTTTAAAGCAATAGAGGCCAACATGTTCCCCGGCGAGCTCAAATCAAATAGGGCAAAACATACAAATTAGAGTAATAGTACTGTGGGCCGAAACTGAGACGGAAAAGACCACTTCTCGAACTGATTTAATATTTTTAAAAAAATAATCTTCTGAGATATGTATGCTTCTGCGAGTCATGTATCAATAGGAAACATGAGTTACTGAGCGATTTGTAGCCTGTACTGAAACTGTGTAATAGAGTAAGTTACCATGTAAAGTTATCCAATCGAATGGGGGGGGGGGAAAAAACCGAGTGCTTCGATCTTATATCAACAGAGAAACAAGCTTTGCAAACGAGCGTAGCTAGGATTGCCAATAGGACCTATACAATTTTAGAAACAACGTGAAACTGCTAAGATTAAAACCATTCCAGAAAAACATACCTAACTCTAAACTATGGATAACGCGGGGAGGGGTAGGTGCCCGCTGCTTGCTCAAGCTAATATGACAATGAGTATATGTATAATAATAAGGGGGAGAATCGAAGCACTGTGATCTCAAGCAATTTGAAATAAAGCTCATACGAGGTTAAATATGTGGAAAAGTGAACTAATACAGGCATGATAATTGATTTTTATGGCAACCATTGAAGCTCAAGCCATAAGGACGCAAAATTGAATTTTTGCCTTAAGAAAGGGGAATCCGTTAGTACAACCGTGGAAAACGAGCGTGTTACCTACAAAATTGAGCAAATTTGGAAAACGAGACTGCAACAAATGTCGTTGTTGGGACAAGCACCCAATTGGAAATAATGCAATTGAAATATGATAAGCTCAGGTCACCAAGGAATAAGTGGAGCTGCTAACTCACAGGAATAGCGTTTTAAAAAAGCGTAAAACGAGCTTTTTAAAGTAATTAATAAACCAAATGGTATACACATAAATCTGAAAGAATGAGAGGACACAAGTATTTATGATGTTCAAAGCAATAGGGGAACTTTGCACTGCCAGTTAGAGAATTTATAGCCCTTTCCTTCCCCTCCCTTTTTTGTATTAACAAGGACAACTTACAGTGGCTATAAATTCCCCATATGAAAATCCCTAACCAGTGGTTAGTTTCTCATGATTTTATTTGGACAAAAATTTAATCAATTTCACAAAGTGTTTAATATATGGAAATCTACTTATAGCTACTATAAATCAATAAAAATTGCATAGGAAAAATGATATAATGAGAAAACCTCAAAATTTGCATTCTTCAGAAAAGCAACCAATTTTAACGAACATGTAGTGAAGGTACTGAGTCGGACTCTAATAACAACCCTGGGATTGAAATTTTGGTGTGGATTTGATTATTTGTCGCAGTGTTACGATCTCTGAATTGAGAATCTACCAGTCTGTAGACCAGGGGTGAGGGGAATTGAATTCCAAGGAGTAATATTTGTATTTGTAATACAAGGTTTCAGGTATCACGTGGCACCTCCCATTATCCATACCTTCATAAGACATAGGAACTGAGTCTGCCTCCAATTGCCTTCCCTTCACATAACAATATGACAAGTCCCTTTTTACATGAAGTTTGTCCTTTAATGTGTGCGGGGATCTACTAGTTATATTACAGATAAGTTCCGTAGGTCATCTCTTTTTTTACCCAAACTCATGATAACCGACCTGTTCAGCTACTGCGAAACGTATCAATCATGAACTTTCCTGATTAGTGTTCTAGCATGAAACTGGATCTTGCGTGATATTTCTAGGTATTTTTAAGACTCTGTAGCCCAAGATTACTGGAGTTACCTTTTAAATCACGTAGTACATCTACTGTGCACATGTACACAACATCGTTCAAAATTACTCTGTTGGCGTGGGATTTAGATAACATTGTCATTGTTTCCCGGATACCTGCAACAAGCAAGAGGAGACTTCATGGGTTATTACTGGGCAACAATGAAAGTTCAGCAATTCACTAACTTCGTCCGAAGTGAGGAATCATGTATGGTGTCACTTCCTTAACGATATCATATACAACCAAATTTTCAAAAAGTGGCAAGGCGAACAAGTCTGAGCATGACTTGTCGTCAGCAGAAGTGATACTCGTAGAGTTTATTTATCTGATTCGGCAAAGGCTTGGAAAACAGGTAACCTTGAAATATCGAAAGTAATTGACTATTTTAGAACTAGCGAAGGTAATTTTCGCCATTGATCTTTTATAGTACAAATTTAATGTGGGGGGGAATAAACCAGTTTTTTACTAAATGGAAATTCATGGTTTTTCGGCTATGGCTGATACCCTAACTAAATTCTTTTGAAACAAACCCTTTTCTTAAAAATATATTTCTTTTATTCTAAGCCGTTGTAACTTATTTCAAAACCAATGACAGAACAACGTTTTTCAGCCTTTAAAGTTAGGGGTCTACCTAGACTGACCAAATCGTTAACAAGAACGAACAGGCGTTTTCGTCACACATAAGTTCTAAGATCTGATCCCTAGATCAGGGTATTGCATGATTTGTTCAGAAGTTAAATAATTTTGAAATAGTTTTAGCCTCAGCCAGTGTTGATGGTCAATTTAAAATTTTCCATAGGTTTACTCTTAGAAAAATATCTCTTCAACGCAGACAAACCCTCGTTTAACTTGAGGGCCAATAACGTTTGTGAGTAAAAAATCCTGATAGTTGACTTAGGTTTAATATTCACTTGTTTTAAATGTCATGTTTTTGAACTTAAGGATCTACTGGCAATGGTCAACAAACCTTAAATTTGACTCCAGAAAAATTTCAATCACTTTTTACGCTGATAGTATTTTTGTTGTTCATGTGGGAAGATGATAAATAATTTTAAAGGTAATGTAGTATATATGCTTTACAATTGCTTGTTACTTATTCCTCTCGAAAAGTTGTGATGTACTCTTTTAGTATTTGAATAATAGCAATAAACTGTGTACATTTTTGAATATTCAAACGATACAGGTACAAACCAAGTTTGGCAATGTTTTTCTTCTGATAACAAAATTTGATAAATATTTACAAAAGACTTTATTTTATCTTTAAAAAGTAAATCCGTAAGTGTTTTTACTCTCGCTTATTGCGGGGCTAAAAATAAAGATTTGGTCGGTCATTATAGGACTGTTGCTAAGATCTTAGAGGACTGAAAATTGAGTAATATAATACAGGCATTATCAGGAATTAAATAATGTGTCCGAAATTTCCTTTTTGGAAATGAAACAAACTATTGAATCCTTTACAAAAAAAAGAAAAATAAATAAAAAATGTTATATTTTACATAAAAACTAACAAACACAAAGAAAGTTAACTAATAAGACCGTTTTAAAATAAGCACCTTTTTTTTTAATGCTGCGCCCATTGGATGAGAGCTTTCTTTCCATAGCGTCAAACTTGCTTCCCTCATGTCACGGACAATTCTTTCCTACCCCCCCGTCCTGTCGAACGATGAATGTCCAAAAAACACTTTTACATCTAGGTCCATAAACTCTGTTTTAGACATCAATATCTCTGCTTGTGTTTCCCTCTTTGGACGTCAACTGGAAAGAAGATTTAGAAACATTTTTTATTGTTTCCTTCTCTACTTAAAGAAGTCATATTGTTAAAACATTCTATAAGTGAATCACCATAAATTAAATACTACTCCAACAGCAAACATTCAATCGAAACGAAATTGTCACACGATCTTTAGTGTCTCCTATATACAAGTATCAATTAGTTTCTGATATAAACTACGATTGTTTCTTATAAAAATAATTTTCGGGTGTGTATTAAAAGATCTTTAAATTTACATTGGAATTATTATGACGCCTTCGAACGATTGGCAAGGTAAGCCATCAATCGACCCACCACAATCGCTGGGAATAACACTTTGCTAGGAACTGCATCAGCGCATAAGCCGTTTGCAGGACTTTTTGCGGTCACCAAGGGTCGGAAATATTTGAAGAAGTTGAGGAGACGAGCCAAAGCCAATTGCTGCGCCGCCCGTGTTCATTGATCCAAAGTCGTGCAATTTCCCTTTCCCCCCATACACACAATAACTGGAACACACCACTTTAGTTAAAACCATTTTTAAAAATTTTGGTTTGATTTTTAATTCTATATATTTATAAATTACAAAATAAAGTAATTAAAATAACCCCTAATATTCAAAACGTAATACAAACCTTTCTGGGGGAAAATTTATTTGCCTCATGCTGGTAGTAAACGAAAACTATCGACCTACAATCGTAGTGCCTAAAATTGATTATTTGCTATCTACCTCTGGTCCTATCCCCTGGATATTTGGGAAAGGATTTCAGTATTCAAACATTCACAGATTTCCACCAATTTTCTGTGTTCACATTGCCCATTCATGCCTACAAATTTAATCTTAACGTCATATGTCCCTTACCCTTCTTACAAACCTAAAACTACCCTCCTCCTATTAGTAACTATAAACTTGTGAGACAAAAGGTTGTTACGCTGAAGATCAAACAGATATTTGAAATCTGATTGCTGGTAATTCAATTCAATTACATATTCCGGATATAATTGAAAATCATAAGTTTTTCAGTGCCGTGTGAAAAATTTGAGTTATTTCTGGAGAGACAGATTTTAGAAAAACTTTCTAGGATACTGTAATATAGATATGTATAAAGTCCTCAGATGTGTGATGAACTAGAATTTAATATATAAGTTAACAATTTAATTAAATAAACAAATAATAAAAAGCTGTTTTTATATGAACAATAGGTGACGTGCTGAAGAAGTTCAACTAAAACAGAGCCCAAGGTTTTAAACGCATAGCGCACACAAAAAAACTGAAATGTACTTTCGTACACAAGTCGCCCAGACCACATGAAGTAGCAAACATCTACTGTGTGCCCTTCATTGTAAAATTATACAAGGTAATTAATGCATCTGAGAACCGAACCTGATTACTAGATTCTCAAACGCAATTCTTTCTATTTTGCAAATCTCAGTCATGTTATACCACATCCAAATCTTCCATCGTCGTCTAATCTATAAATAAAAATGAATCACAAAATGCGTGTATTAATCGCTAATCACGGGGGAACGACTGGAACCAATATTTTCGGTTAATTCCTTTTCTAAAATGTTTCATTGAAAATCCATGGAAGGTTTTTTAATTAAGCAAAAATTAAGAAAAGTTACCTTGAAAAATTTTTAAATTAAAAAAATGTATTTATTAAAATTTCATAATCCCAAATTAAACTGGCACTTAAACAGCTGTTTAACCTTCAGTTTTAATGTCCCAAAAATTGGCTGAAACATCTGTTTACATTTAAATATGATGAAATATTAAGTAAACAGTGATTGATCATAATACAGATTAGATAGTAAATATGAAGTATAATATATCAAATTTTTTACTCCAGATTGCGCCAGTGATGGATTTAAATCTTATACAATAAAAATGAATAGCAAAATGTGTTGTTGGTAAGCGCAAATCTCGAGAACGGGCTGGACCAATTCGGTTAATTTTTTTTGTAAAAGTCCATTAGAAATCCGAGGAAGGTTTTTTACGAAGAAAAAAGTTAAGAAAAAGTTACCTGGAATATTATGGAATTCAGAAAAAATTGTAGATTTTACGTTCATGATTCAAATTAAACTAGCACTAAACAGCTGTTGACAGCTATGGTTCGACAAACTTCTGAAACATTGTTTTACATTTAAATTTTATCAACAATAAGTAAACAGTGCTTGATCGGTAGTGTAATGCAGATAGTAAATATAGCATGAATAAAAACACGTCCAGGTTGGGCCAGTGACGAAGTAAAATCATCTAATGCATTAAAATACTAATATAAAACTAAACTTAATGAACAAAGTTATGAATGTTTTCACGTAAGTTACTTTAAACTGGTGGGCCTTCCTTGACATTATAATGATATTACATTTTAACAATGGCTTATGGAAAAACATAGAAATGAATACTAACATGCCTCAACGATTCATTCTTTCCCTGGCTACAGTCCAAAAAAACAAGTGTAACGCAAAACTTCAATAATGATTATTTTGGAATGTTGCATAACCTTAATAAAGGATATTCCTCTTAAACCGAAAGTACATAAATAGGTAGACTTCCCCCTAGGTCGTAATAGGCTTTTCAGTCCTACTTATGTGTGTATTTTCTTCATCAGGACAAGGCAAACTTAACTACGACAACACGTTTTGGGACCAAAATAGATTTCCGACAACTAGATAATCGAACGTATATAGTAATTTTGATCGAGGCAATATGGCAAGCTCAACTGTGAAATAGTAGGTAAGTGAATTTAAACGATCTGAAGTAGGCATCCTCGGTCATATATATATATATATATAAATATATATATATATAAAAATATATATATATAAATATATATATAATATATATATATATATATGATATATATATATTCTTCGTCAGAACAACAAGGCAAACTCTACTATGGTACTGGAAATATCTTAAACCCTGAAATATATGACAAGGACTGGAAATGTACGCTTTTTTGACCGAAGTAGGTTTCCGAGACCTATGTGATCCGAGATTTGTGTTTTCTTGATCGGGATGACAAGCCAGGTTCAGCTGTGCGTTTTATGTATATAATTAATTAGAACCAGAAATGCTACTACACGTGCCAAACCAGATGATAATAATAATTAAGTTAAACTCTGATACTATTTACTATAAACTTTAATAATATCTACCTGATGTATGCATACTTTACGTTTATAAAAATTTTGTATAGGACTCCCATCATATTACATCATAATTACTTTTACTAAGTTAATATAAGGACCGCTTCTAAATATTGCGTGCAAAGCCGCGGGTAACAGCTAGTTTAACATAAAATAAAATAACTAATAATGTGATATTTAATAACACGAATTAGCTATGTTTAATAATCAATTCTCACGACAATAGCAGCTTGAAGAACTTCAGGGCTTGACTTGGCTGATGGATACCTCAGTGGTAGAATCTGTCAAAAGGTCTCTTAACAATGAACTCGAGGCTTTAAGATGACATTTCACTGCACTTATTTTCTCCTGTAAAATAAAGAGTTATCACACCTTTGCAACATGTAAAAACTGATAATCAACTTTCAATTGGAGTTAAGTGGATTTAATTTGGCATATTATTACGGATAGTGTTATTTGACATAGTTCTTAATAATTAATAATGCCTTGTTACGTAATACTAAAACATATATAAAAATAGTTTGCTCATGTGTTATGCAATATTATAATATTGTATTGTGTCTGTTCCATATTATGTGGAACAAAATGATGGTATATAAACTAAGTTTTTTCTTAAATAATTTTTCCACGTATTTAAAATTTTTACGTTTTGAACCATTTCTATGATTATTTTTAGCTAGATTTATAATCTATTGCAAGTGTGTAAATGTAATCTATCTACGTAGCATCACGAATATCGCTTTAATTTTTAACGCATCTTTATGAAACGGTATAAACCACGTTGAATTATGAGTGAGTATTTATTTTTTTATAGAATTTAGGATCGTTTGTTTGATTTGTATTAAGCGCCGGATTACAGAGGTTAGAAAGTAGGATTCCTGATTCCGGTGAGCTAGGAATGTTTATAAAAAGTAAGATTTGTGTGGGACTAAAAATTAACTGTAAAGTTTTTCTTAAGAAAAGCATGATGAAATTCTTACATTATATAACTTACAAGTTTGTATCCAGCTTTGCCTACAGTAAGGATGCAATCGTGTAGTTCTCTGTGGCTGAAAATGTACTCTGCAGGATCGACGTACATTCTGTCCTCTAACAAGAAAAAACAAAAATGCAATAAACAATGTATGTCTTTTACTTTTCCAAATTTATATCACTATATAACTCTTGTTAATACATACATTTTTAAATTATTAAGTATTGTATTTTTACTCACAGTTTATAAAAAACGAAACTAACAAAACTGTTATTGTTTCAATATTATATCTTGCAAGATCGACACCGTGAAGTGTACCTACTGTAGTTTTGACAGTTATTGACGTCACATTGGGTAGCATATATTGTGAAAGTTAGATCCAGCATTTTGTAAGCTTCAGTTTCTTAATATCACAGTAATATAAGCTGATTTGCGTGGTACAATGATTAAATTATACATTTCACGACAATAACTAGTAGTCCAAAGCTTCTCCCTAATTAACTTTTGGGAAACTGTCAAATGACATTTAGCAAGAATAATAAAAGATAATTTTATGTGTAACAAAATTACTGGCGTCTCCCAACGTTTAGTGGGAAGGCTCAAAAGATTTAAAGGAAAAACTCATCGAGTAATACTCAAAACAAAAGTTTTTGAAGGGACAAAGCCGGGATACTAAGATATCTAAATATAAACCGGTATCGAAAATAACACTCGTTTTTTATACCTTCCATTAAAAACATGCAGGTTGGAGAATAAATAAAAACATTGTAATAAATTATTATTAACCATTAACATATTTTAATTGTAAACACATTTATCATGCTGTGTTGGTATTTTAAATAAATGATCTGATTAAAACAAAGTTAAAAATTTACAGAAATCTATGTATGGCATAGATAATCTATAAAACACAACACAACACAGAACATGATTTTTTTAGAATAGTTAGTTTGCTTACCATTTAAATGTTATGGATTACTAAAAACTATCGTTATTATTGCTGTCATATTAATGGAATTTAACCACACAAAATAGCGCTTACCTGGGTCAGGTAGAATGTCATTAAACTGACAGAATTTATATTCCGATGACTGGGTTTAAAAATAGTTTCTGGAGATTTCTCGGTTAGCATAAGCGCAAAGAAGGAAAAGGAATTAGAGATACTATTTAAATAGAAATAGTTAGAATCATAGTTTGTTGGACAAGATTTTAAAGATTGGAGGATGGAGAAGATAAAATTGGTTTTAGAGATTATAGTATCAGATGTTGGCCTTAAAGCACATACTGAAAAAATTAGAGATAGAAGAGGAAGTTTATACATTTAAAGTCATACCAGGCGGGATTCAGTTTTTTGATTCTTAAAAGTATCAGAAGGTTCTGATACTGGATTATGAAGAGACCCAAACGTAGGTGTGAGCAAATTCTTTTGGAAAGAGTTAATAGTCAAATTTAAAATAAGGTTATAAAATTGGTCTCGCTAGTATATAATGATTTATATACTGTAGTGGATTTTTTTTATTTTCTAAATTACCTTGCATTGTCGCTTCAGAAGTGATAAGAGTTTTGATTTGCCCTTTGCTCATTGGGTTGATTCTTAGCATTATAATGTAGTGTAGTTTGGAGTATATCAGAAGTAACATTTTTATCAGAGGTTTGATTCTCAATCTGTTCATGTAGTGTTGTTTCTGGTGTATCGGAAGTTACAATTTGCTCAGAGAATTTTTTTTTCACCCTCACCACGTACTGATGTTTTCTTGATCGTCTGCTTCATCATGCACTGTTGCTTTTGAATCTCTGGAGTCACAACTGATTGAGAGGTTTTAATTCTCAGTATCATCCATGCACTGATGTTTCTTGACTCTCAGCAGCCACACCTGGCTCAGAAGTTAGAATCTCAGATTCTTTATGTACTGGGTGCTTCTGGACTCACTGGAGCCACACCTGGCTCAGTGGCTTGATTGTCAGCATCATCTTGCACTGGTTGTTTTTTACTCTCAGTGGCCATACATGGGCTCAGAGGTTTGGTTCTTAAACGTATCATGAAGTTACAGATTCTGGTGTCTCAGAAATCACACTTTGTTTATAGGTTTGAATCTCATCCTTATCGTGTAGTGTAATTTCCTGGTGTATCAGAAGTCACAATTTTATCAGAGGCTTGATTGTCAGCATTATCCTTGTACTGGTTGTTTCTTGACTCTCAGGAGCTAAATCTGGCTCAGAGGTTTTATTCTCAGCCTCATCATGCATTGGTGTTTCTTGACTCTCAGCAACCACACCTACCTCAGAGGTTTTGGTTGCCAGCATCATCTTTGCACTGGTGTTTGACTCTCAGGAGCTAAACCTGGCTCAGAGATATGATTCTCAGCCTCAACATGCACTGGTGTTTCATGATTCTCAGCAACCACGCGTTGCTCAGAGATTTGAATTTTAGCCTCATCATGCTCTGGAGGTCTTTGACTCTGAGGAGAGACATACCCATGGTTCAGAGGTTTGATTCTTAACATTATAGTGTTTCTAATTTCTGGTGTAATCAGAAGTCTCAATTTTATCGGAGGCTTGATCGTCTGCTTCATCATGCAATCTTGCTTTTTGAATCTCTGGAGTCACAACTGACTGAGAGGTTTGTATTGTCAGTATCATCATGCACTGATGTTTCTAGACTCTCAGCAGCCACACCTGGCTCAGAGGTTAGACTCTCAGACTCAATTATGTACTGATGTTGCTTGATTCTCAGGAGCTAAAACCTGGCTCAGTGGTATGATTCTCAGCCTCAACATGCATTGGTGTTTCTTGACGCTCAGCAACCTCACCTACCTCAAAGGTTTGATTGTCAGCATCATCTTGCACTGGTGTTTGACTTACAGGAGCTAAACCTGGCTCAGAGGTTTGATTCTCAGCCTCAACATGCATTGGTGTTTCTTGACTCTGAGCAACCACACCTACCTCAAAGGTTTGATTGTCAGCATCATCTTGCACTGGTGTTTGACTCTCAGGAGCCACACTTGAGTTAGAGATTTGATTCTCAGCCTCATCATTCATTGGTGTTTCATGACTCTCAGCAACCACGCGTTTGCTCAGAGATTTGATTTTTAGTCTCATCATGCTCTGGGGGCCTTTGACTCTGAGGGGACATACCTGGTTTCAGAATGTTTGATTCTTAACATTATAGTGTAGTCTAATTTTCTGGTGTATCTGAAGTCTCAATTTTATCAGAGGCTTGATCGTCTGCTTCATCAATGCAATCTTGCTTTTTGAATCTCTGGTGTCACAACTGATTGAGATGATTTATTGTCAGTATCATCATGCACTGATGTTTCTTGACTCTCAGCAGTCACACCTGGCTCAGAGGTTAGAATCTCAGACTCATTATGTACTGGTGTTGCTTGATTCTCAGGGGCTAAAACCTGGCTCAGAGGTATGATTCTCAGTCTCAACATGCATTGGTGTTTTCTTGACGCTCAGCAACCTCACCTACCTCAAAGGTTTGATTGTCAGCATCATCTTGCACTGGTGTTTGACTCACAGGAGCTAAACCGGGCTCAGAGGTTTGATTCTCAGCCTCAACATGCATTGGTGTTTCATGACTCTGAGCAACCTCACCTACCTCAGAGGTTTGATTGTCAGAATCGTCTTGCACTGGTGTTTGATTCACAGGAGCTACACTTGACTCAGAGGTTTGATTCTCAGCCTCAACATGCATTGGTGTTTCTTGACTCTGAGCAACCACACCTACCTCAAGAGGTTTGATTGTCAGCATCATCTTGCACTGGTGTTTGACTCTCAGGAGCCACACTTGAGTTAGAGATTTGATTCTCAGCCTCATCATGCATTGGTGTTTCATGACTCCTCAGCAACCACGCGTTGCTCAGAGATTTGATTTTTTAGTCTCATCATGCTCTGGGGGCCTTTGACTCTGAGGGGACATACCTGGTTCAGATGTTTCTGGTGTATCTGAAGTCTCAATTTTATCAGAGGCTTGATCGTCTGCTTCATCTTGCATTGGTGTTTCTTCACTCTGAGCAACCTCACCTACGTCAGAGGTTTGATTGTCAGCATCATCTTGCGCTGGTGTTTGACTCACAGGAGCTAAACCTGGCTCAGAGGTATGATTCTCAGCCTCAACATGCATTGGTGTTTCTTGACTTTGAGCAACCACACCTACCTCAGAGGTTTGATTGTCAGCATCATATTGCACTGGTGTTTGACTCACAGGAGCTACACTTGACTCAGAGGTTTGATTCTCAGCCTCATCATGAACTGGTGTTTCATGACTCTGAGCAACCACACCTACCTCAGAGGTTTGATTGTCAGCATCATCTTGCACTGGTGTTTGACTCACAGGAGCTACACTTGACTCAGAGGTTTGATTCTCAGCCTCAACATGCATTGGTGTTTCTTGACTCTGAGCAACCACCACCTACCTCAGAGGTTTGATTGTCAGCATCATCTTGCACTGGTGTTTGACTCTCAGGAGCTAAACCTGGCTCAGAGGTTTGATTCTCAGCCTCATCATGAACTGGTGTTTCTTGACGCTCAGCAACCTCACCTACCTCAGAGGTTTGATTGTCAGCATCATCTTGCACTGGTGTTTGACTCACAGGAGCTACACTTGACTCAGAGGTTTTGATTCTCAGCCTCAACATGCATTGGTGTTTCATGACTCTCAGCAACCTCACCTACCTCAGAGGTTTGATTGTCAGCATCATCTTGCACTGGTGTTTGACTCACAGGGAGCTACACTTGACTCAGAGGTTTGATTCTCAGCCTCAACATGAACTGGTGTTTTCTTGACGCTCAGCAACCTCACCTACCTCAGAGGTTCGATTGTCAGCATCATCTTGCACTGGTGTTTGACTCTCAGGAGCCACACTTGAGTTAGAGATTTGATTCTCAGCCTCATCATGAACTGGTGTTTCTTGACGCTCAGCAACCTCACCTACCTCAGAGGTTTGATTGTCCAGCATCATCTTGCACTGGTGTTTGACTCACAGGAGCGACACTTGACTTAGATGTTTGATTCTCAGCCTCAACATGCATTGGTGTTTCTTGACTCTGAGCAACCACACCTACCTCGGAGGTTTGATTGTCAGCATCATCTTGCACTGGTGTTTGAACTCTCAGGAGCCACACTTGAGTTAGAGATTTGATTCTCAGCCTCATCATGAACTGGTGTTTCTTGACGCTCAGCAACCTCACCTACCTCAGAGGTTTGATTGTCAGCATCATCTTGGCACTGGTGTTTGACTCACAGGAGCTACACTTGACTCAGAGGTTTGATTCTCAGCCTCAACATGCATTGGTGTTTTCTTGACTCTGAGCAACCACACCTACCTCAGTGGTTTGATTGTCAGCATCATCTTGCACTGGTGTTTGACTCACAGGAGCTACACTTGACTCAGAGGTTTGATTCTCAGCCTCAACATGCATTGGTGTTTCTTGACTCTGAGCTACCACACCTACCTCAGAGGTTTGATTGTCAGCATCATCTTGCACTGGTGTTTGACCTCACAGGAGCTACACTTGACTCAGAGGTTTGATTCTCAGCCTCAACATGCATTGGTGTTTTCTTGACTCTGAGCAACCACACTTACCTCAGAGGTTTGATTGTCAGCATCATCTTGCACTGGTGTTTGACTCACAGGAGCTACACTTGACTCAGAGGTTTGATTCTCAGCCTCAACATGCATTGGTGTTTCTTGACTCTGAGCAACCACACCTACCTCAGAGGTTCGATTGTCAGCATCATCTTGCACTGGTGTTTGACTCTCAGGAGCCACACTTGAGTTAGAGATTTGATTCTCAGCCTCATCATGAACTGGTGTTTCTTGACGCTCAGCAACCTCACCTACCTCAGAGGTTTGATTGTCAGCATCATCTTGCACTGGTGTTTGACTCACAGGAGCTACACTTGACTCAGAGGTTTGATTCTCAGCCTCAACATGCATTGGTGTTTCTTGACTCTGAGCAACCACACCTACCTCAGTGGTTTGATTGTCAGCATCATCTTGCACTGGTGTTTGACTCTCAGGAGCCACACTTGAGTTAGAGATTTGATTTTTAGTCTCATCATGCTCTGGGGGTCTTTGACTCTGAGGGGACATACCTGGTTCAGAGGTTTGATTCTTAACATTATAGTGTAGTCTAATTTCTGGTGTATCTGAAGTCTCAATTTTATCAGAGGCTTGATTGTCTGCTTCATCATGTACTGTTGCTTTTTTAGTCTCTGGAGCCACATTTGCCTGAGAGGTAAGATCTGGGTCAGTATTAGTGTTATCCTCATCGGAATCTTGGTTCTGAAATGTCGAACTGGATTCAGAACTTTTATTCTGAGCAGTATTCAAACGGTGGATAATCGGTGATAGAATCAGTTGGATAGCGTGAAGCACAATAGACAATGAAGTCAAGAGATTACGTAAAGTGAATCTATCACGGATGGACTGGTTCGCAGACTCTGGCATCTCTGGTGATGTGTGTTCTGCCTCTGCATTGACATCAGTCTCATTGGGTTCAGAAGATCTATTTCCATTAATCGAAGTGGGTTCTGAGACTTTCAAAACTTGACCTGTAATCAGAGGATTAATTTATGGCGTTAACTTCATAATAAGAGTAATAATTCAGGGCATTTAGAACAAATGAGAAGTTGGAGCAAAAATTTCCTACATAGGAATTCTTTTTCGGGATTATCTTACCACTATAATATATATATTTACGGTTTGTGAAATTACTTAAGTTTTAAAGTAATAACAGTGCCGATGAACTAAGGAGGGCAACAGGAGTGGGCTGAAATCAAATACTGTTCACCGGCTTTTAAAAATATACATTCCGATGTTTCTTGTAATCTATATTATTCATAAATTTACTTATCTAGGGATAAATAAAATAGTGTGTACTATATAAAAATATAGTTATTCCTCGTTAAAATATTGTCATATGATTGATTCGGTTTGTTTACAAACTTATTCATTCTACTTATTCTCTCGTTGACATTATGATTACACATAAGACCAGTGCAACGTTATTCGCTAACGCTTACCAAAGTCCATCAATGCGCCACCATCGAATAAGTATTTCCTATGTAGAAATGAAGTTTTCATGCAATTATTAGGTGCATAAATTAATATGTTTTTCGACATATCTCGCGGACAGAAATGAATTTGTTCTATTATAGGAGGAGCAAACACTACTGTAAAACCTTTTTATCCTTTAGATACAACTTCACAAGGAAGGCAAAAAACGTGTGACTAAAAATAATGCCAAACAGCTCTTGAATTCTTATTGATTTTGTATAGATTATCTTATGGATAAAAATTAATCACAAAATGTGTTTACTAAGCGATTATTACAAGAACGGCCAGTATATTTGGCTAATTATTTTTATGGAGAGGAAGGATACATTTTACCTGGAATATTTTGAAACTCTGAACAAATTGTAGTATTTATGTTTTTTTTATAAAATTTAATTGCTACTTAAACAGTTTGCTAACACTTTCAGGTGAATTTCGACAAATCGGTTGAAACATCTGTTTATATTTAAATTGTACAAAAATATGCATTAATTGTACAATGCCTAATCAGTAGTGTAATGCAGATAACACATACAAGGTCAATACCTAACTCGAGATTGCACCAGAGACGAATTTAAAACATATAATACGTTGTAAATGTTATTCCAACACTGTTATAAAAACCAACCTTAATGAATAAAGCTGTGAATATTTTCACATACGTTTACAGTCCTAAAAAGAACAATATTTCACAAAGCAAAAACCTTATAAATGATTATTTTAGAAAGTTGCATGAACTTAATAAGAATTTACCTCGTATGCCTGGTGTAAACAACAAGTATACAGGATTTCCCCCCTGGACCGTAATTGGCTTCCAAGTCCTACATATATATATTTTTCCTCCCCGGGATAAGGTAAAACTCTACCATGGCACTGAAAATATCCTAGACCGGAAGTAAATGAAAGGGCTAGAAGTGAACTCTTTTTGACCGAAACCTACTGTGGTCAAAACAAACCTATTTATTTGTACTTTGTATCGGGAAAATAAACCTGACACAGCTATAGCGCTGGAAATATAATTATTTGGAACCAGAAATGCTCCTACGCATGCAAAATATGATATGAGTTTTGTTACTCCGATACTCT
Organism: Homalodisca vitripennis; assembly: GCF_021130785.1. Lineage (NCBI taxonomy): Eukaryota > Metazoa > Arthropoda > Insecta > Hemiptera > Cicadellidae > Homalodisca > Homalodisca vitripennis. Next base: position 19,396 of record NW_025783810.1, read on the forward strand.
AAACCATAAACACTGAAATAATGTGTACTTGATCTACGACTACTCATGTTTGAACATTTTCATAGTATTCCATCATATTAAATGATAACTGATTTTACTAAGAAACATAAGGACTTCAATTTTGAAAATTACGTGTGAAGTAGCGGATAACAGCTAGTTTTTGTAAATAAAAATTAGTCGCTAAATCTAAGCGCTAATCTCGGGAATGTCTGACCGATTCGGCCAAATATTTTTTAAATATTTGTTGAAGCCCGAGGAAGATTTTTTAAAAGAGAAAAGTCAGACAAATGTCCCGGAACACTTCAGAACTTTGAAAATAATGTAAATACTTATGTTTAAAAATCCCATTTTAACTGACACTATACAGCTGTTGACAAATTCGGCTGAAGTTCTTCAAAGAGACTAAAACAATTATTTACGATTAAATCTTTGAAAATATTAAACACACAGTGCTTCATCAGTGTAATGCAGGTGTTATAGACAAAGTTACTAACTTTTGCTCCAAATTGCACCAGTGGACGATTTTAAAACAGCAAGGTACTCAAGACTGGTACATCCTTGATATTGTGATATGGCACTTTTACCGTTGCAGGAAAAACAGAAATGAAACACTATTATGTTCAACTTTCTATTCTTTCTTAAACTACAGTCTGAAAAACAACAAGAACCGTACCGCCAAAGTTATTAGATACTATTATTTTGAAGTGTTGTATGAACTTAGTAAGGACTTTCGTCATATACCGGGTAAGTAAATGCTTTTTAAACGTAGTAGGACTCTTTAGTCCTATGTATATATGTAGCCTATATTTTCTTCATCGGCAGAGGGTAAACTCAATATTGGCACTGTAGATATCTTAAATCGAAAATAGATTACAAGAACCAGAATTAGACGATATTTTTACCTAAATAGGTTTCCGAAGCCTAAATGTTTATATATTTTGTTGATGGTGGTAAGAACAGGCTGAAATGTAACATTGTAAATACATTAGACCGAAAATGAATTTCATGCTGGAAGAAGACACTTTTTGGCCGAAATAGGGTTCTGAGTTCTAAGTATGTATATATACTGTCCTGCATACAAAGCAAACTCTACTATGGTACTGGAAATATCTTAGACAGGAACTAGATTACATGGACTGGAAATGAACCCTTTTTCTCAGAAGTAGGTTTCCCAGACATAGGTAATATCTTTTTATTGGGACAACAAAGCAAACTTATCTTTGGCGTGAAACGTACATATAATTTGATCTAGAAATTCTATATATATACGCTCAAAAACCTGAAGTAAAAGTCGTTTACAAATTTACCTCATAACCGGATGCATGAACACCTTGTGCTTTGATGTTGTAGCGGTCCCAGTTTTGCTCAGTCTAGGGGGGTGGGAAGGGGAGGTTTGGTTTTCACAAGTTAACGGCGTAGTAGAGTTAACTGTTAACGGTACTATCCGAGGGCACCACCTTGTTTCCAGTAGTAGTGTGGTAGGAGAACGGAGTCAGAACAAGGAAAAGACCCGTTACTGGATGATGTTGTAAAATTAATGACCTTGTAACCAACCAAAGTAAGAGTGAGTTAAATACAAGGTAAATCTAAGAAAAGGAAATACATGTAAGAAAGCTAAACTCATTCAATGTAATCATTAAGTTTAGAAAAAATTCTAAGAGCCTGTTGTTTGGCTTAAATCTAATCACTTAATACTCATTTTGCCAGATATGACAAGTTATACAGGCTGATAATGAAAACCCAAACGAGTTGAAAAGAGCCTTTTTTTATTGCACAAGAAACATTTATCAAATGAAATATTTATTAAAATTATGTAATTTTACATTTTTTCATATCATGGAAAAAGGTTTGATTACCATTTCTGTATTTGGATCTCAACAGTCTGAGGGTACAGGTAACCCTTAGATTTATCAACACAATATACCCTAAACACCAGTAATTATACACTAAACAACATTACCTTGGCCGGCCACTAGTACTTCTGGTATTTTAACCCATAGATATCAATCAAACAATACTTACATAAACTAGACAATATATTTACACAAAGCACATTAAACATCAGTATTTTACCCAATACAACAATATATTTATAAGTAATTATTCAACTACGCGATGCGCTGAAGTTCTTGTAGGTAACTGCAGTGATGTAGAGCACAGGCAATGTCCTTTGAATAGTGAAAAATATTTCATAAATTTCACCAAGTCCGAGGTAAAGTCAATTTCACTGGAGGCAAGTTAGTTAGCCTAGGCCTATAAATTACTGGTTACCAGTTTTAAATCCTTATTATTTTGAGGTAATCCGTCAATTGGTCGGTATAACAATTAAAGTTCTACTTATCAGTACGTAGATCACAACCATACGCCTCCGTAAGGGCTCACGGTCAGGGAGGAAGGCACAGTAGCAGGTATGGCACGGGCACTGGGTGGGTAGTGGTACGCAGACCTATGTGGAGGCACACAAACCGCCCCCGAACAAATCCCTTGGCAACAATCCAGTAATGGGCCAGGAAGGGAGCAATTTAGGTAAAGACATTATAGATAACCTCGTGGAGACTCAATTTCCAACTGAACAATCTTCAAACTATCGCCCTGAGAGAGAGAGGTTAAGCCTCGTGAAGCCTGTCAGTAAGCAAAAAGTCCAACAGGAAGTAGGAGTCAATTGTTGTTTGGCCAGCTGGAGCTGCAGCTTTGTTTAATAGCCAGCTGATTAGGAGTTTCCAGGTTGATCAGGCCTGTCTGCCAAAGTTAATAAAATCTAACTCTTACTCTCTGTTACAAAATTTAAGGTTCACAAAAAAAAAATGTTACACCACCCCCTCTCTCATGAGAAAATTTCCCAAATTTTCATCCGTTACTGAAGATAAGGTTTTAAGTCCGAGGTATGCCAGGTGCCCATGAATTGCCCATCTTCTGATTGGAGCTGATAGGTCACTGGAGATATTTTCTTCTTAATTCGGTAAGGCCCAACAAATTTTGGAAAGAGTTTGGATGACTAATAGTTGACTGCATCCGCTTGGGTGAAGTTCCTCTTCCATACAAGTTGACCTTCTTTAAACTGTTGCTCTCTCCTCCGCAGGTTGTATCGTTGAGCATTAATCTCATGTGCCTTCTTCTTCCTTTCTTTGATCTCCTTAAAAACTTCATTCAAGCGCGTCAGTTTCTGGAGGTGATCACCTGCATCGGAAAGCTGAGGCAAATCTTCTTCACCAAGATTCCCAGATCCCTCACCCGATAAGTTTGATCTCATGTCCGAATACAAGAAAGGCTGGGGAATGACCAGTGGTCTCATGTACTGCCGTTCGTAGGGCACACCCTATCTGAGGTAACTTAATATCCCAATTGCGGTGATTATCCCCAACATAAGATCTCAACATGTTTCCCTATAGTTCGGTTCACCCGCTCCGTTGGGTTTGCTTGAGGATGATGACTAGGAGTGTAGATAGTCTTCACTTTATATTCCATGAGCAAATCTCGAAATGGTTGACCAATGAATTCAGATCCATTGTCGCAAATCACAATGTTAGGAACCCCATATACCAAGAATACATCTTCCTCCAAATGTTTAGCAACAAGTCTTGCAGTTGCTGCTCTTAATGGAAACAGAAGGGTATACCTGCTGAAGTAATCCACCACTACCATCAGGTACTTGTAACCTCTTGATGATCTTACAAAAGGTCCCATCAGATCCAGACTTATTGTCTGCCACGGTCGGTCCACTACTCTCTGAGACCCCATAAGTCCTGCTGGCTTTAAGGTAGCCGACTTAGCTTGCTGACACACCCTACAGCGAGAGACATATGTTGCGGTGTCCTTCCTCATCTTAGGCCAATAGTACTTCTGTAAAAGTCTGTGGTAGGTTTTTATACGTGCCCAAGTGTCCAGATGTAGGGGCGTCATGAAATTGTTTGAAGAGTTTCTCCACGCTGATCCTTGGGTACAACTAGCTTCCAATCTTCTTGCTCATCACCAACCGAAGTAGATGAAGGGACACACTTCCAGAGCTGATTATCGACCACTTTCCATGAAGAGTAAAGGTCAGGCTTTTCTTTTACGGAGTCGATCATCTTCAGATACCACTTGTCCCCAATCGGAAAACGGTTAGTGAGGGAATCAACGATAAATTCTGCAGGTACAGATTCTAATGGGTTCCTAGATAAAAGATCCGGAACGACGTGTTCTTTACCTTTGCGATGCAGCAAAGTGAAGTTAAAAGGTTGAAGACGTAATGCCCACCGTGCCAATCTTCCTTGAGGATCTTTTAAATTATGAAGCCATAACAAACTGTGATGGTCAGTTACAACAACAAAGTGAACTCCTTCTATATAAGGGCGGAACTTTTCAATTGACCAAATGACGGCCAAACACTCCCGCTCTGTAGCAGAAAAGTTTTGCTCAGTTTTGCTCAACGTCCGACTTGCATAGGCAATCACATTTTCTCCTTCCTCTGACATTTGGGAGAATACCGCTCCAACACCAACAGCCGAAGCGTCACAAGAAATGGTAAATTCCTTCCCAAAGTCTGGGCAAGAAAGGATTGGAGATTTTACAAGGTTACTCTTTATATCTTCAAAAGCATCCTGAGCTTCAATGGTCCACTTAAAGTTGTTATGTTTCCTCAGCATTGAAGTAAGAGGATAAAGACGAGAGGCAAAATTTGGGATAAACCTCCGATACCAACTTGCAGTACCGCAGAATGCACGGACTTCCTTCACTGAGCGAGGGGTAGGAATTTCCAAAATGGCTTTCACCTTTTCAGGGTCAACTCTCAGGCCATTAGCATCGACAATATAGCCCAAATAACGAAGTTCGGGTTGGCAAAATCGGCACTTGTCTTGATTTAAGGTTAGATTAGCTGCTGCTAGCCGCTTGAAGACTTCTTCCAGAATTTCAAGATGTTTCTCAAAGGTCTGTGTGACTATTATTACGTCATCAAGGTAGATAAAGACAAAAGGTTCCAAGTCCATCCCTAATATATTATCAACCAATCGTTGCCAGGTGGCTGGTGCATTGTGGAGTCCAAATGGGAGAACATTAAAGTGGAAAAGACCTCTTCCTTGGATTGTAAAGGCAGTTCAGTTTTTCTCTTTACTTGAAGCTTCAAGGGGAATCTGCCAGTAAGCGCTTTTGATATCCAACGCAAGACAAGTATTGGGCATCCCTTAAGCGATCCAAAAATCGAAGTGACATGAGGTAAGGGGTAAGCATCTCTGCAAGTGACTGAGTTGACTTTCCGGAAATCGACGCAAAACCTTTGGCCACCATCAGGTTTGTCCACAAGTATGATTGGGGAGGACCAAGCACTTCTTGAAGGTTCTACAACGCCCTATTCAATCATTTTATCAAGTTCGGCATACACAAGCTGCAATCTAGCGGGAGACATGGGATAGTAGCGTTGCTTTATGGGAGAAAGCATCTCCAGTGTCAATTTTATGCTGCACTAAATGGGTTCTTCCTAATTTCTCTCCTTGATTGCAAAAGTACTTCTCCAAAAGATTATTTAAGTCTTCCCTTTGTGATGTAGTCAATACGGTAGAGTCTTGTAGACCAATTGCACATATCTGGCCCTCGTGTTGGTGGGTTCTCAGAAAATTCCCAGGACATGAGAAGACTATGAGAAAGGCGTCCATAACAATATGCATAGCATTCCAAAAAATCTATCCCCAAAATAATTGTTTGAGATAGAGAAGGTACAACAACGACAGATAAATGTTTTGTTTTATGAGCGAGAGTAATAGGAATGTTGGCTCTTCCAATCATCTTATGTTTCTGGTGGTCAGCAGTTTCTACAAATTGGTTGGACAATGGCCGAATTTTGCCGGGAACTTATCAAAAATCCACATCAGGTCTCTTCCGATCACTGTATTTGAAGCTCCAGAATCTAACAATGCTTTGCAACTAAATCCAAAAATTCGAATTGGTAGATAAGGTTGAGGATCATTAGCGGAAGTTTCAATCAGAAAATTTATACCTTTAGGCAATGAAGCCAAATCACAATTGGACAACTTATTGGTTGACGGTAAATAAGATAAGGGAGGTACTCCTAAGATGCCCGAGGAGGCTCCCTTCGTACCCCGTTTTTTTGAACTACACTTAGGACAGGTTGTTTTGCGATAACCAGCATGCCCACAGCCATAGCAGAAAAGTTTCCTCTCTTTAGGACAATTACTGTACATGTGGTTTTCCTCACCACAATTCCAACATTTGGACTGCCTTGGGGCAAAACTCGTAGGTTTATTAAGTGTATGAACTTGATGATTTTGAGGAATTCTTGCGATTATCAGTGTGAGAGTAGGCTAGATCAGGTTCTAAGACGGTGCCTGGCCTAGGAGGAGGCCTACTATTTGTAGTTCTCAATCTTCCCAGCTCAGCCTTACGTCCCATTTGTCGGAGTTCATCCATAGAAGAGATCACCAAACATACAGAGTTTGTCCTGCAAATAATGATTTAGATTCTTAAGAATCTGACGAAGCCTGATGGGTTCCGGAATTGGATTTGACAAACGACCATAAAGACCCTCCATAGAAGCAATGAAAAGATCAATATGCTCTTGATCGCCTTGAGTTCTGTTCATAATCTCCTGCAGCAACATATCGTCATAATCCGGCGTCTGAAAAACAAGTTTCATCTCCATACACAATTGCTCTCAGGAATTGACTCTGCCCACGGTCGACCGATACCAAATTAAAGCATTGCCGGTAAATAAATCAACTGCTGACCTAAAAAGTTGAGCTTCAGAAACTCCGCGAGCATGACGAAGTTCCTCAACCCGCTGCAAAAATGCACCAATGCTCTGGCCAGGACCATTACTAAACTGTAAACCCCATTTGAAGACTGGTATAGGCTTTGCAGTTTCTGCCTCTATACATGACTCATCAGGTTTCAGTTTCCTATTTCCAACCATAGTAGATTTTCCTTGTCCAGCATGTCCAAGAGGGGGAAGGTGCTTTTCTTGTGCGATATTCTTACGATTTACATTTCCTTGAGAGGGTGGAGTTTCTGTATTGGCACCTTGGAAAGTGCCACCTTCTTCCGCAGTATTCACTGACGTATCTTCACTCGCCTTCTTTTCTTCAGCACCGTCCAGCTTTTCCGCATGCTCTTCAACACCGTCCAGCTTCTCCGCTACCTTAGATGAGAGGGAAAGGAAGGTATCCAGCATGTGTTTTGATCTCTGTAATACGTCGTCTTTCTTCTCCGCTGTGTCTTTATCCCAGTCCAGATCCACAGGTATACGCTCCACTCGGAAGTAAAGATGCCAAAGGCGGGCAGCAAGTCTTTGATATTCATTGTCTTTTGTATTTCCTTCATATTCTTCAACTAGCTCTGACAGGTCATTGAATTTTTCCTCACATTCTTCAAGTTCGGTTTCAGCATTTAGATTACTAATAACATCTTCCTTAATCTCAACATTATCAAGAAAAGCTTGAGAAAGCCTGGATCTCAATTCATTTGCATTTCCTGTAGTAGCTAAACCTCTAAGTTTCAACTCATATTCATTTTCATGACGACGTAAATAATATGCATTCATGGTGACAGCAGAAACCAAATTCCAAAGTGAAAAACGAACACTCACACAATTTAAGAAAAGATAATAGAGGTGTAACTGTCAGTAAACAAAACCACTAATAATTACGAGTTCCAACAAAAGTGTTGCAATATACAACAAGTTAACCAACCATACTGTCAATATCAATCACCATCAGAATAAGAAAAAATAAATACACAAATATATATATATATATTTGTGTATTGATCCGGGTTCGACTCCCGGCGGAGCAAGTACTTTTTGCGATTCAATGTTTATTGAAATTAAATAAGGCTATTGCCATTTATACAATTTAACGTAAATAAAAGTCGTTTGACAGGTGTTTGGTCTTCCGATCATATGTTAGTTTGCTTATTTAAACGCATATGTGACAGATACGGCCAAATACAAAATAATTGAATCGGAAAAAGTGAGCGCTCTGTGGTGTAATGGTAGCACATTCACCCGGCAAGTGAGAGATCCGGGTTCGACTCCCGGCGGAGCAAGTACTTTTTGCGATTCAATGTTTATTGAAATTAAATAAGGCTATTGCCATTTATACAATTTAACGTAAATAAAAGTCGTTTGACAGGTGTTTGGTCTTTCCGATCATATGTTAGTTTGCTTATTTAAACGCATATGTGACAGATACGGCCAAATACAAAATAATTGAATCGGAAAAAGTGAGCGCTCTGTGGTGTAATGGTAGCACATTCACCCGGCAAGTGAGAGATCCGGGTTCGACTCCCGGCGGAGCAAGTACTTTTTGCGATTCAATGTTTATTGAAATTAAATAAGGCTATTGCCATTTATACAATTTAACGTAAATAAAAGTCGTTTGACAGGTGTTTGGTCTTCCGATCATATGTTAGTTTGCTTATTTAAACGCATATGTGACAGATACGGCCAAATACAAAATAATTGAATCGGAAAAAGTGAGCGCTCTGTGGTGTAATGGTAGCACATTCACCCGGCAAGTGAGAGATCCGGGTTCGACTCCCGGCGGAGCAAGTACTTTTTGCGATTCAATGTTTATTGAAATTAAATAAGGCTATTGCCATTTATACAATTTAACGTAAATAAAAGTCGTTTGACAGGTGTTTGGTCTTCCGATCATATGTTAGTTTGCTTATTTAAACGCATATGTGACAGATACGGCCAAATACAAAATAATTGAATCGGAAAAAGTGAGCGCTCTGTGGTGTAATGGTAGCACATTCACCCGGCAAGTGAGAGATCCGGGTTCGACTCCCGGCGGAGCAAGTACTTTTTGCGATTCAATGTTTATTGAAATTAAATAAGGCTATTGCCATTTATACAATTTAACGTAAATAAAAGTCGTTTGACAGGTGTTTGGTCTTCCGATCATATGTTAGTTTGCTTATTTAAACGCATATGTGACAGATACGGCCAAATACAAAATAATTGAATCGGAAAAAAGTGAGCGCTCTGTGGTGTAATGGTAGCACATTCACCCGGCAAGTGAGAGATCCGGGTTCGACTCCCGGCGGAGCAAGTACTTTTTTGCGATTCAATGTTTATTGAAATTAAATAAGGCTATTGCCATTTATACAATTTAACGTAAATAAAAGTCGTTTGACAGGTGTTTGGTCTTCCGATCATATGTTAGTTTGCTTATTTAAACGCATATGTGACAGATACGGCCAAATACAAAATAATTGAATCGGAAAAAGTGAGCGCTCTGTGGTGTAATGGTAGCACATTCACCCCGGCAAGTGAGAGATCCGGGTTCGACTCCCGGCGGAGCAAGTACTTTTTGCGATTCAATGTTTATTGAAATTAAATAAGGCTATTGCCATTTATACAATTTAACGTAAATAAAAGTCGTTTGACAGGTGTTTGGTCTTCCGATCATATGTTAGTTTGCTTATTTAAACGCATATGTGACAGATACGGCCAAATACAAAATAATTGAATCGGAAAAAGTGAGCGCTCTGTGGTGTAATGGTAGCACATTCACCCGGCAAGTGAGAGATCCGGGTTCGACTCCCGGCGGAGCAAGTACTTTTTGCGATTCAATGTTTATTGAAATTAAATAAGGCTATTGCCATTTATACAATTTAACGTAAATAAAAGTCGTTTGACAGGTGTTTGGTCTTCCGATCATATGTTAGTTTGCTTATTTAAACGCATATGTGACAGATACGGCCAAATACAAAAATAATTGAATCGGAAAAAGTGAGCGCTCTGTGGTGTAATGGTAGCACATTCACCCGGCAAGTGAGAGATCCGGGTTCGACTCCCGGCGGAGCAAGTACTTTTTGCGATTCAATGTTTATTGAAATTAAATAAGGCTATTGCCATTTATACAATTTAACGTAAATAAAAGTCGTTTGACAGGTGTTTGGTCTTCCGATCATATGTTAGTTTGCTTATTTAAACGCATATGTGACAGATACGGCCAAATACAAAATAATTGAATCGGAAAAAGTGAGCGCTCTGTGGTGTAATGGTAGCACATTCACCCGGCAAGTGAGAGATCCGGGTTCGACTCCCGGCGGAGCAAGTACTTTTTGCGATTCAATGTTTATTGAAATTAAATAAGGCTATTGCCATTTATACAATTTAACGTAAATAAAAGTCGTTTGACAGGTGTTTGGTCTTCCGATCATATGTTAGTTTGCTTATTTAAACGCATATGTGACAGATACGGCCAAATACAAAATAATTGAATCGGAAAAAAGTGAGCGCTCTGTGGTGTAATGGTAGCACATTCACCCGGCAAGTGAGAGATCCGGGTTCGACTCCCGGCGGAGCAAGTACTTTTTGCGATTCAATGTTTATTGAAATTAAATAAGGCTATTGCCATTTATACAATTTAACGTAAATAAAAGTCGTTTGACAGGTGTTTGGTCTTCCGATCATATGTTAGTTTGCTTATTTAAACGCATATGTGGACAGATACGGCCAAATACAAAATAATTGAATCGGAAAAAAGTGAGCGCTCTGTGGTGTAATGGTAGCACATTCACCCGGCAAGTGAGAGATCCGGGTTCGACTCCCGGCGGAGCAAGTACTTTTTGCGATTCAATGTTTATTGAAATTAAATAAGGCTATTGCCATTTATACAATTTAACGTAAATAAAAGTCGTTTTGACAGGTGTTTGGTCTTCCGATCATATGTTAGTTTGCTTATTTAAACGCATATGTGACAGATACGGCCAAATACAAAATAATTGAATCGGAAAAAGTGAGCGCTCTGTGGTGTAATGGTAGCACATTCACCCGGCAAGTGAGAGATCCGGGTTCGACTCCCGGCGGAGCAAGTACTTTTTGCGATTCAATGTTTATTGAAATTAAATAAGGCTATTGCCATTTATACAATTTAACGTAAATAAAAGTCGTTTGACAGGTGTTTGGTCTTCCGATCATATGTTAGTTTGCTTATTTAAACGCATATGTGACAGATACGGCCAAATACAAAATAATTGAATCGGAAAAAGTGAGCGCTCTGTGGTGTAATGGTAGCACATTCACCCGGCAAGTGAGAGATCCGGGTTCGACACTCCCGGCGGAGCAAGTACTTTTTGCGATTCAATGTTTATTGAAATTAAATAAGGCTATTGCCATTTATACAATTTAACGTAAATAAAAGTCGTTTGACAGGTGTTTGGTCTTCCGATCATATGTTAGTTTGCTTATTTAAACGCATATGTGACAGATACGGCCAAATACAAAATAATTGAATCGGAAAAAAGTGAGCGCTCTGTGGTGTAATGGTAGCACATTCACCCGGCAAGTGAGAGATCCGGGTTCGACTCCCGGCGGAGCAAGTACTTTTTGCGATTCAATGTTTATTGAAATTAAATAAGGCTATTGCCATTTATACAATTTAACGTAAATAAAAGTCGTTTGACAGGTGTTTGGTCTTTCCGATCATATGTTAGTTTGCTTATTTAAACGCATATGTGACAGATACGGCCAAATACAAAATAATTGAATCGGAAAAAGTGAGCGCTCTGTGGTGTAATGGTAGCACATTCACCCGGCAAGTGAGAGATCCGGGTTCGACTCCCGGCGGAGCAAGTACTTTTTGCGATTCAATGTTTATTGAAATTATATATATATATATATATATATATATATATATATATATATAGTCCCCACACAAGCCAGGCCCCACCTTGACAGCGCCAATTGTAGCGGTCCCAGTTTGCTCAGTCTAGGGGGGTGGGAAGGGGAGGTGTGGTTTTCACAAGTTAACGGCGTAGTAGAGTTAACTGTTTAACGGTACTATCCGAGGGCGCCACCTTGTTTCCATTAGTAGTGTGGTAGGAGAACGGAGTCAGAACAAGGAAAAGACCCGTTACTGGATGATGTTGTAAAATTAATGACCTTGTAACCAACCAAAGTAAGAGTGAGTTAAATACAAGGTAAATCTAAGAAAAGGAAATACATGTAAGAAAGCTAAACTCATTCAATGTAATCATTAAGTTTAGAAAAATTCTAAGAGCCTGTTGTTTGGCTTAAATCTAATCACTTAATACTCATTTTGCCAGATATGACAAGTTATACAGGCTGATAATGAAAACCCAAACGAGTTGAAAAGAGCCTTTTTTTATTGCACAGGAAACATTTATCAAATGAAATATTTATTAAAATTATGTAATTTTACATTTTTTCATATCATGGAAAAAGGTTTGATTACCATTTCTGTATTTGGATCTCAACAGTCTGAGGGTACAGGTAACCCTTAGATTTATCAACACAATATACCCTAAACACCAGTAATTATACACTAAACAACATTACCTTGGCCGGCCCACTAGTACTTCTGGTATTTTACCCATAGATATCAATCAAACAATACTTACATAAACTAGACATATATTTACACAAAGCACATTAAACATCAGTATTTACCCAATACAACAATATATTTATAAGTAATTATTCAACTACGCGATGCGCTGAAGTTCTTGTAGGTAAACTGCAGTGATGTAGAGCACAGGCAATGTCCTTTGAATAGTGAAAATATTTCATAAATTTCACCAAGTCCGAGGTAAAGTCAAATTTCACTGGAGGCAAGTTAGTTAGCCTAGGCCTATAAATTACTGGTACCAGTTTAATCCTTATTATTTTGAGGTAATCCGTCAATTGGTCGGTATAACAATTAAAGTTCTACTTATCAGTACGTAGATCACAACCATACGCCTCCGTAAGGGCTCACGGTCAGGGAGGAAGGCACAGTAGCAGGTATGGCACGGGCACTGGGTGGGTAGTGGTACGCAGACCTATGTGGAGGCACACAAACCGCCCCCGAACAAATCCCTTGGCAACAATCCAGTAATGGGCCAGGAAGGGAGCAATTTAGGTAAAGACATTATAGATAACCTCGTGGAGACTCAATTTCCAACTGAACAATCTTCAAACTATCGCCATGAGAGAGAGAGGTTAAGCCTCGTGAAGCCTGTCAGTAAGCAACAAAGTCCAACAGGAAGTAGGAGTCAATTGTTGTTTGGCCAGCTGGAGCTGCAGCTTGTTTAATAGCCAGCTGATTAGGAGTTTCCAGGTTGATCAGGCCTGTCTGCCAAAGTTAATAAAATCTAACTCTTACTCTCTGTTACAAAATTTAAGGTTCACAAAAAAAAATGTTACAATGTATGCTCACTTACGTTTGAAAAATAACATAAGGCTCTAAGTGCTTTGAGTTAGGTTATGGATTTAGATTTTGAAGATTGCTTACGAAATCGCGGACAATTGCTACTCAAAAGCATGTAGAAGATATTTGATCAATAAACGGGTTTAAAAATGCATTAACAATTTATAAAAACTAGGTTTTGAACAAACTCAATTAAGAAAAAATGTTTTAAATGTTAGATATTTGTGTAAAAACAGGATTTGAATGAAATATTAATCACAATATTAATTTGTGACCAAAAACAAAGAGGATCAATTTTTATGGAGTTATTATGTGAAGTTATTCGTTTCTATAAGTTTATATTCACCAATAACATCTCATTTTAGATTTTATGTCCACGCAAATGCCAAAATAAACTACATATTGGGTCTATGATTTGTAACTCGTAGTTTAAAACACGTACCAAAAAATTAAATAAATTTCTATTTGTTAACATTTTTAATCTCTCAAACCAACATGGTCGTCCTACCTATCACGTTCTTCTTCATCATCTTCTTCAGAACTGGCAGGCAAATATTTTGTAATATGTTTGTACCAATTGAAAACATCGTAGGGTCGATTTTGCCATTAATTAATCGCAATATATTACAGAGCGATTCAAAGTGCTCGGTGCTAGGTCTGCGCATGCGCATTAACACTTTCCCCCTCCAAATGGCATAGTACAGTCAATTTATGAAATCAACATCCTAATACATTATAAATGCGAAAGTGACTTCGTTTGTTTTGATTTCACGCGTAAACTAATCAACCGATTGTACTGAAATTTTACATGGCCATTCTTAGGGTCCCTGTTGTGAATATAATATACCCATTCTTATTTAGGAAGAGCCTGTTAAATACGAGTATATTATTAACTTTTCTGTGTAAATATTGTTTTATGACACCACAACCATATGTTTTCATTAATTTAATGAATATTTTCTTTTTTTTTTTTTTTTTTCAAAAGCTTTATTTCTGGTTCAATTACTACAAGTAAATAATTATACACAGAAGTTTGAATCATAGAGAACAGAAGAACATAGAAATATTAACATTAGTGGGTTTGCTCCAATGGAGACACCCTATAACATAATACAGTTAACAGAAAATAAACAATAAAATTAGTACTTGACAAACAATGTAAGTTTCAAATTAATAATAAAATGTCTTGAACAAGACGTGCTTTCAGTCTTCTGTTGACAGTTCTTTGGCCAATGTTAAAATGGACAGCACCTGTTGATTGGTCCAGAGTTTCTAGAAATGTAGCACTTAGTTTTCGGATGTAGTCACAGATGGTCGGAATTTCTAATTCATTATGAATCTGTCGGTTTCTAACAAACCATGGAGAATTTGTTGCTATTCTCAAAAACTTGTTTTGGAATACTTGAAGTTTGTTCATTTTTGATTTATGGAGGCAAGGACCCCAAACTGGACAAGCATAAGTTAAGAGGGGTCTGAATATTCCTTGGTAGATTAAAAGAGCGCATTTAAGTTTTAAGAGATGATCTTCTATTGATAATTGGGTACATTTGTGCCAATCTTGTGTTTGCTTGATTTAATTTTGAATTTATGTGCTGTTTATAAGTAAGTTTAGAGTCTAATAAGACACCCAAATATTTAACAGTTCTGTCATTTTCATTCCATGGTATGATGTTATCTTGAATTTCTATATTCCTTAAGGGATTGAATTTTCTTAGCGAAAATATTTTCGCTTCACATTTTAGAGGGTTAAGTGCGATTTTCCAATTAACGAACCAATCCAACAGTAGGTCTGTATCAGTCTGAAGCATGTCAACTGCTGTGTCAATGTCTTGATGTTGGGAAATCAAGGCAGTGTCATCAGCGAAAAGAGCAAGCGTAGAATGAGCTGGAATGGGTAGGTCATGCATGAACATATTAAACAGGATAGGTCCTAAAATTGAGCCTTGTGGCACACCAGCCCGGATCTGTCGAACAGTGGAATGAGTAGAATTTATTTTTACTGAAAAAGTCCGGTTTTCTAAAAATGATTCGATGATGTTTTGCAAGTAATTTGGAAGTCCAGTTTGAAATAGCTTATACAGAAGGCCTTTGTGCCATACTTTGTCAAAGGCCTGAGCAACATCCAGAAACAAAGCAGCAGAGTGTCTTTTATTTTCAAACCCTTGCACTATTGTTTGTGTTAACCTCGCAAGTTGCTGCGTAGTAGAATGTTTTGCCCTAAAACCGAATTGGTGGGGAGGAATACATTGAGCATCTTCAATGAAATCTGCATAGTCTCTTCTGTATTAGCTTTTCAAATACTTTTGCCAGAGTGGGTAGTAGGCTGATGGGTCTGTAACTAGAGGGATTTCTAACAGGCTTACCGGGCTTGTGGATAACAATAACTTCAGCATGTTTCCAGGATTTAGGAAAGTAACCAACGTGTAGGCATGCATTAAATAATGTTTTTAATAGCTGATGGGCTGTTGGCGGGAGTTCCTTTAATATTAAGTTTGTTATCAAGTCATACCCAGGAGCTTTCCTCAACGGTAGGTATTGGATAACATTTTCTAATTTCAGATGTTGAGATATACTGAGTGGGAAGCTCAGCAGATAAGATTGTGCTATTTAAAAACCTGTTGACTTCATCTTCAGTTTGCAAATTAACAGTAGGGTTAGGGGAAAAAGCATTTTCAAAATAATTCGCAAAAACCTCACATTTTTCAGAGTCACTCTGGTACGTCTCCTGGCCTTGTTGAAGGGGAGGGATCGTAGAAGGCGTTCTGAGAATTCTTTTGGTTGCCAGCCACATTGAACTATCGCCTGGGTTTATTTCACTCAAATATTTCTGATAGTCATTAATTTTGAAAATATCTAATTCTGATTTTATTTTCCTGATGAGCCTGTTAAGCTGCATGCGATCTTCTGGATGCCTGTGTCTCTGCCACCGTCTCCTAAAAACATGTTTTTCTTTAATTAAATTAAGAATTCTTTGCGGAGGGCGATTAGGACAAAACATGGTTTGTGATTGTTTTGCGACTGCTTTTTTAACCGAATTTTTAATCAGCTCAGTGAATTGTAGTACACAGTTGTCAATATCTTCGAAAGACTGTAAACAATTCGGCAAGATAATATTAGTTTCTAATTCGTTATGAAATACAGCCCAGTCAACTTTACCATTTATTAGTTTCAATGGAGGATTGGTAAAATCGGGTTTAATTGAAAAAGTTACAATTACTGGTAAGTGGTCAGACGTTAAACTCGCATAAGGTTTGCTGTACTATCGGTTCGTTGAAATTATTAAACAAAACAATATCTAATATGTCAGGTTGCTGGTTTCTCTGCCACGGATAAAATGTTGGTTCTACAGGAGCAGATATATTAATAGTTGTACGCATCAAGTAGTCATTCAATTTATTACCCTTTGGGTTATTAGTGCGACATCCCCATAAAGTGTTTTTACTGTTTAGATCTCCCATTAAAATAGTAGGACTATTATTATAGAGAATCCTATTAAAATCTTCATCAACAAAACGTTTGTTAGGAGGTAAGTATGCTGATACTAATGAAAAGTTGAGTCCATTTTGTAAAAATATTTTTATGGAAACAGCTTCTAAACTTTGTAACTGGGGAGCAAGAAATTCGTGGTGTTTTATGTTTCTTTTGATCAAAATTGCGACACCCCCAGAGGCATGAGGAGCCACTCGGTCCTGTCTGTAAATAGAATAGCCACTTATTTTAAATTTATCATTGGGCAGGAAGTGAGTTTCAGTGACACATGCAACATCTATATTATGTCTTACTAGGAAATCTGTAAAGAGATGTTTTTTGTCTTTCAAGCCATTGGCATTCCAATTGAGAACAATTAAGTTTTTAAAGAGAGTTGGGGCCTGATTGTTAGTCACGGGCATTTTTAAAGAAAGAAGCAATAACCTGCTGAATAACCTTTTTCAACTGGGGTATGAGTATTTTTACTACATTGCTTATTATTTCGTCAAGACCTGAGATGTTACCTGCTTCCAGAGATTGTGGATCCTCTACGGAGTTTGCAGTTGAAGGAATGTAACGACGGATGAGCCACCTCAGCATAGCTGGGGGAGTTCATATTCAACGGAGATCGAGGTGGAGATGATTTTGGTTGAGTTTTTCCCTAGGTTCGTTGAGTTTTCGGGTCGTGTCGTTGTAACTTGTGGACGAGATTCTTTGTCGTTCCCTATGGAGGATTTCTTGCGACCGGTCAATTTCTGCTTGATGCCCTGGTAGTATTTACACCTCCTGTAATTTGAAGTATGTTCCTCGCCGCAGTTAAACACACACTGGTTTGGTTTCTTTACTGACCGGGCAGTCTGAATAGAGATGGGATCCCGAGCACCGCACACAGCGAGGGTCCAGTTTGCAGAAGTTTTTTGTGTGTGACCAAAGTCTTGGCATCTCAGACACTGTGGGATGTTTTTTGACTTCCTTTTAATTTCCACTTTAACTATGGCGTGAAACAATTGTTCAAGGTTCATAATATCACGACCACTTTCCGAATTCTCCAGCTCTACAAAACAGAGTGGCATTGGACTTTTGTTTTTGTTGAACAATCTTGATACTTTAATGGTCGGGTAACCCATGTCACATAACTCTTGATTGATTTCTTCGTCAGTTAGAGAGTAGGGAACATTACGAATGAATCACTTCAAGGTTTTTGTCCTGGGAAGGTTTAAACGTGAAAAACTTTACTTGATTTGTTTCATAAAAGTTAGTTAGTTTCCTGTAGTCATTTATTTCTGTTAGGTTTATCTTGATCGATTTAGCTTTGATTTCAGTTGTGAAACTTGATATTACATTACACTTAATATCTTTTATTATTTCTTGGTGGTTATTTACGTCACGCAAAAATATTGGTGGGATCTTAGATCGTGATTTATTTTTCTTTATATCATCAGGAGATCCTTGTTCCATTTCATGTCCTTGTTGTGAGGAAGGAAGACAGTAGCTATGATCTGCAACATTGGTATGAGTTGGTTCAAGTATCTTGAATCGGTTTTTTTGAATGAATCTCACTCACATCGAGGTAGTACTTCTTAGGAGGTGGAGAAGCATTTGCAGTTTTAGTAATATGTCGCTTTTTTGGATTCACGAAGTCGTTGTTGTTATCGGGAAGAGGAACAGTTAGCATTTCATTCATGTCTAACGTCGAAACTTTGTCCGAGCGGGAACAATTCATTAGCCTGGCTGGCTGTCATAGCGGTAGGAGTAGGTTTTAAAACATTTTAGGTTAAGCCTTTGTTTACAATATTTGAATTGAACATCAAATTTCTTGTGTGAACGAATCTTGTGAATTAATCAAACAAATACAATCTAAACACGGTAAAAAGTTAAAAACAATAATTAAAAACACTTAAATAAAACTTTTGAACAAACAATTCGAAGAAAATAGCGGACTAGAAAACACTAGGTAAAAACTGTTTTGTCAGTCAGCTGAATCCTCCTGAATATTTTCAATTTGTTAACATTTATAGTGTGAAAGCATAGAGAAAGCTAGATAGTTAATAACACTTCTTATTTCAACCTTTTCTGTAACGTTGTTGAGCACAGAGTAAGAAAATATCCACATCAGAAAATTAAATGCTTTGGTAAAAATATACTTTTAACTGTATATTCTGGCAAATGTTAAGTAGTCTATGCAGTGCTTGGTCACTCCTTTGATGTAGTTATGAAAAACAAATTTACCATCTAACCTTTACTATAAATTTAAACATTGTTATTAAAACTCATCAGTTGTTTTTTTGACGTAAATAGGCTTCTCAGACATTTGTGTGTATACGAGAAGTACACATATATATTCTTGGTCGGGAAACAAGGCAAAACCATCTATAGAACAAAAAATACTTAGACCGAAGTAATTTACAATGGCCATAAATAAAGACTTTTGATTGATTTTCTTGATCGTGGCAACAAGGCAAACTCAACATTGGCGTTGGAAATATGAATCAATCACTCGAACCAGAAGTGCTCATAGCCTATACTGTACGTGCAAAACCTTCGAAATTGCGTGCGAAGCTGCGCATAACTGCAAGTGAATTTACAAAGTAATATACCAGACACCAAATACAGTTTTTAATTATATAAAATCGTCGAAATTCATTATGCCTATTTAAAAAATCCATCGTATTATATCATAATTGCTTTCATTAAGAAAGCTAAAAGCTTGGACTGGAGTTCCTTTGGTTCTTAAATAGTTCCAGTGTTAATGAAACCGTTGTAACTATTCAATCAAATATATGGAGTGTTGGATGCAGAGAAAGGACATAGCCAGTGATGGGGTCCCAGGGGTCCGGACTCCCCCAAATTATACATTTTTAAATTACTATTTTTAGTAAACTATTATTATTATTTAATACAATTCAGTACAACTGACATGTACTGCTGAAAGGGGATCGCTCTCAACAAATAAACGTGTCAAGAACAATAAGGAAGAAGAAAATGGGGCCTTACTCTCTGCATTACGGAAACATATCAATTTTTCTGATGAAGAGGGATTGCCGGCGAAGCCGCTGGTCCTGGACGCTAGTCCAGTATAAAACAAAAAACATATGTTTTAATGATTTTTAACAATGTACACATTTTTTCATCGTATTAAAACGAAAGCGAACATGAAAGTTAAATTTTTTAACATAGGTAGTGTAAAACATTGAAGTAGGGGGAATTATGGTAGGGGACGTTCACTATCTCTCTTACACTAACCCGTGACACCCGCTGTAAGTTAAAAAGTTTAAAAAATAAAAAATAGCACTGAACCATAACCTAGTAAATATAGAGAAACAAAACGATCATGTAACCAGTGAGCGTGCTTCCGATTGGTTTGTGTGGAGGAAGCATGGTTTAATAAAATGGAACAGCTGGAGAAAACACTCCTTAGATGAAAACTTTAATATTCCGTAGTATTTTATAATTTGGTGAGTTATATTTGTGTTGAAAACAACTATAGTTTCTATTGTAATTCAATATAGAGTTTTCCAATGTGTAATATATAACAATGTTTTTAGAAAACTGTGTGAATGTTCGCTTCTCATATTGGCCAAACACTTACGCAATTTTGCTTCATTGAGACGAACTCATACAAAAGGTAAATAATGAAATTACAACGTTTATTAAAATAAACGGACCCTAAAAGTGGTACAAATCCAATCCCTGATGTTATTGCATTCAAATATACAGTACTGTTTCCAGCGGCTTCGCACGCTTTTCGTAAGCATTGCCCGTGTGTGAGCACTTCTGGTTCAAGTGAACTATATTTCCAAACGCCGTTTTATACTTTGCCTTGTTGCCATGATCAAGAAAATAATATGTCATAAGTATACGTTTGTAGCCATTGTACACATGTACTTTATTCTAGAGGGTTCTACACTCAAGCTTTAAGTTCAACCAGATATATATTTTAAAGACAAATATACATCACAACCTAGTGCCTTCAAATAGTGTTTGGCTATTTAATATACGTACTGTCTCGTAAATTGCAGTTTTAATGTGCAGGTGCTTTGAAAACTTTTATCTTGCAGCGACGCCTGGTGGCTAGTTACATCAATGAGCATAGCACATAAACCTTCTCCGTGGAGAAATACATGTACATAAAAATGTTCATAATAATCGGTCAAATAGTTTCTGATTCCATAAAAGGACAAAACACACAAACATTAATTTATATATATTCAACTAGCGGGCCCGGCGCGCTTTGCTGCGCATTTCAATAATTTTTTTGCAAAAGTTGCCCGCGGCTTCGCACGCAATTTCCCGTTGAAAACAGTACACTATATTCACTTCACTTTATTCTTTTTCTTCTATCACACATTCTAAACATTTGCTGAGATAATTGATAGTCGTTCCATCGTGAGCCTCTTGGGACGTATTATGAAGGTATGTACCATATTCCTGCCCTCTATCTAGCCTGTTACCCCACGGCTTCGCACGCAAATCTTAAGAACCGAAGTCCTTATATTACTTAGTAAATTTTTTTTTACTATAATAAATTTTAGATTAAATTAGTTATATCTCCGATGCCACGATTGAGCTTGCTTTGTTGTCTCGATCGAGAGAATATGTTACACACTGAGTTTTTGAGAAACCATACTTTTCTGTCAAAAAAAAACAACTAAGGTTGATTTTATAACATTCTTTATATTTGTAGCCAACGTAAGATTAGTAATTATGATATCTGCATTGCTCTTCTGATCAAGCATGAGCATGGTTTATATTAAATAAATATTGCAGTTAAAGGTGAATTTTTACGTCAAATTTGAATTGTATTATCCTGGATAGTAAAGTCTATGTTTTAACAGTGATTGCACGAAAACAGTTTAAACAAAATTTGTCGTTTCTCTTAAGCTTTACTCTATGCTTTAAAACTATAAGTGTAATATATGTTTACAAAGAACAGCTGATTAAAAATTTGAAAAGACGTTAACATATGTTTGCTGCAATGCATTTCTTCATGGGTATTTCTGTAACCAGTGGGGCGGAATCCTGAATCGGGAAAGGGATGGGCATAGCTTATAAACCTTCTCTCCGTGGAAAAAATACATATACGTACAAATTTTCATCATGATCGGTCCAATAGTTCACGATTCCCATAAAGTACAAACATACAAACATTCATTATTTATATATATAGATAACATTCAAACATTCAATAAATATATAATATATATATATAATATATATATATATAATATATAATATATATAGATTAGCCGGCAAAATAAAACGGTATTGAAATGGTAATATACTTTATTATGGTAAACACGGTAAACACAGTAATATTACATATAGATTTTACCAATAAATACAAGAGACAAAAGATTCAAAATCGGTTAAACTCGGGTATGAACATGTTCTATAATTTCAGTTTAAGGCAAACACTCCGTACCGTTTCTTATAGGTTTCGCATCATTTTCATGAATAGACGGTTGTTCCATTGTCCTAATACACTTGCTTATTTTTTTCTTTGAGTTGAACGATACAGGTGTAGCCTCTCTACAACAACGTCAGGGCGTTCCAAATTCCAAGGAAAACGTGTTGTCTGGTTGTTTATGAAACCATTAAGATGCACATGACATTCATCTGTAAACCATACATCACTCAGAAACTCAGGTTCTTCATAGCATATTGCTAACATTGAAGCACAGTACCTGAACTCTGGCTAGTTTGTTCTACAGTTCAACAGTTTTGTACAATTTGTATTCTGTAGGGAAAAAACCACCAATATTTTTTAACCTTATTGATCATTCTTCGCATTGACGTATTGCTAATATTCAGTTTAAGAGAAGCGTGCATTAGACTTCTTTTCGGTGACTGTAACACTTGCTGCACTCTGTAAACTCTTCCGTGGTTTTCATTTGTACAGATAGTAGTTGGGCGACCTAAAAAAAACCCTTTCGCTGTGTCAAAACTCTACCTGTTCTTCAAAATGTTTCAACAACACTAAGAGTCACAGCATTACTAAGGCAGATTTTTGTAGAAATGTTCCTGAAAACGTAATGCAGTGTATGACAAGCTTGGCCCCACCCGCACGTCCAATTTCCGTAATGAGTGAAAAATAATGCTCTACGATATAAAAGTCTTCTCTAACCGTTGTTAGCACCATGTTAGCAAAAACTAACCTCAAATAAGAAAGAAGTAATGAGGACGAAGCCGTGGCAACAATCGACAATTGAAATCAGCTGATTGAGAAGGCAACTACAGCTGATTCAGTTTCAGTACTGTTTATTATGGCTAATACTGTATTATATAAGCTCTTAATATCTCGATGACTAAAGTCAAAATTAACAGTTTTGTATTATCTGGTTTAACCTAAAAAACATGAAACATAAATTAGTTCACTATAAAGTATTTGAGGTACACGTTTTCCAAAGCTTTACCCTTGGCTTTGATGTCAATAATAACATTATTTTTTCGAGCAGTATAACTCCACCTCCCTCCGTACACCACCTCCAACTGGATAGGTACTTACATTTCAAACCATAGACATTTTTAAATAAATTTTACTAACAATACTTATATTACAAGTTTCATACAAACAAATAACAACAGGTTTTTATATAAGCCATAGTTAAAGATCATGTAACGACAATAGATTATAAATAATTTGTTTTTTTCAATGTAAACGTTATAAATTTTTCAGTGCCTTAAAATCAACAATTGCGTTCAAATGTGTATTTTTAAATGCAGTGCAAAAAGGTGGGGGTAATAATATTAAACCTCTAAGCTAATTAGTTTATATCCAATTAATCACCTATGATCTTCTAACTGCTTTAGTGTATTAATGAGTTCATAGTTAAGTTATTATTTAAATGTCCACCTATGTCAGGTATTCAACAGGCGATTATTGTAGGCCTACGTATACACTCCATACAAAACACTCGACGTTATTTACCAATAACACAACTGTTCCAAGCCGCACTGAAACAGTGGGCATTGCAAAACCTGTTGGGTAAAAACCCTATTACGTATGTAACTGCGAAAAACTCGATAAGAAAACAATCTTCAAACTACATTTATTTCTAGTTCTAAAAACTTTAAAAATGTAATTATAAGCTTCTGCTATTATTACGATGAGATATACTAAAAAAATATATATGAGAACTGGGAACAATATAACTAGAGAATATTCGTCGAATTGCAATCAATGCTGAAGCATTTTGAGAACTCACTTCATTTATTCTGTGAAATTAGTTTTAATGTGTTAATTACAAGGATGTTCAATATTTGAAATAAATAAATTGTTTGCAGTTATTATCAATAGTTTATCACACAAAATAAATTATTAATTAAGTTAATCTGTAAACAGAATATTGCATTTTCCAAAATATGTTCCTACAGAAATGCTTGCGAACCGATTCGATTCGGTCATTTCTTTTTGACGAAAAAGAGTTAAAGAATCGTTTTAAAGCGTTTTCAAAAATATATGTTTCTTCCTCTGCTCCAAAGACAAGATAAAATGTTCTACTCATAATTATATTTTAAAGTTTCTTTTAAGCTTGAAATAACATATATTTGTCAATAAAACTGCATTAAATAGTTTTCTATTGTATAATTCAATGTCTATAATTTATTTCATTCATCCCCAACGCTTTTATTATATACTTCATGTAGCCTATGGAGTGTTACTTCTTCAATTGAATCAGGAATTCATCACAATTTACAGCTTTGAGTTGATATCAACTGGGCTCTCTTTTCTAACTGTCATTGTATATTTTCGGCAAAACGTTAATAAAACCATGACAGTGAAAAAAATTGTCAAGGATTTGAACGTTGTTCCACATCAACAAGAACATATCATCATACATACCCAGGATTGAGATTGAAAGACGGTTTTTTTCTCTTCCTATGATGGCGGCGACGACGCGGCATAGTTCTACTACTTGTAGTATCCAGCGTCAGTCAGGCTCACCTACCATAAGCTGGTGACTTTATCAATGGTCCTAAAAACAAATATACGTCGAATATCAATGTGCATAGAGTAGCACAGAGTATACATACATACATACATACATATATATATATATAATATATATATATATATACTGTATACAGTGAGATACAAAGGTTGGTAACACCCTTATATTACCACAACGAGATTTGCCAACGTTACTTGTTTTGTAGTATCCAGCGGCACTCACATAATTCTTGCTTTTGTCAAGTTTTATTTACTGATCAAAATAGGAAAACTGTAACACAAAGACTATAGAGTAAAATGAGAGGGCATATAAACTGTAATGGCGAAGTAGATGAATTCTAATCCTATTATTGCTATGGAAGACGACTCAGATTTTACCATTTTAAACAGACTTCAAAAATAAGGAAGAAGTTAGTTATACAATTCGGACACGTTTTTTTATGTATCTTTTCACGTTTGTTCATTGGCTTTAAGAAATTACGGAGGACTATTTTAATGAACGTTCTTTTTTAATGAAAGATGATTTACCTTTTATGTGGTCCCTTTTAGATCCTCTTTAGATTTTAAAGGATCGGACTTTAAAAACACAATATAAACTTAACACAAGAGAATGTGTATAGTGAACATATGACGAGTCGCCTATTTCACAGACTCTGGAATTTCAGTAGAAATCTGGATTTATGGATCCGAGACAGTGTAGTTAGGTTTCAAAAGATGTTAAAAATAAAAAATATTAAAAAAAAGTTAACATTATATCGTTTTGGAAGCGTAAGCGATAATGAAAAAGCCAGACACGGTAGTTTTCTTCAAATTAATAGACCTTATCTCATTAATGGTGACAAGGTTTTATATTTCGTCGTGTTTGTTGTCGCGATGGCGTCCCTGTTGGAACGGGATCCGTAATCAGTGGAGCAAAATAGAAAGCAGAAACTGAAACTTTTAAAATAACTATAAGTCAATCAGAGATGGTGTGGGAAACTTTCAGGTTACATCCAGGGTACTAGATGCTCCTTCTCTAGGACCAAATTTGATGAGACATAACATGAGATAACATAACAGGGGTCCACCGGAGGGTCCTTAGGACCATACGGAAACCCCCCAAGTAAAAAACGAGGCCGGGGATGACTCCCCAAGAAAAACACACTAAAAACAGCTTATTTAAAATGACATTCCTAAATAAACTCAAAATATCCTTGTCAACACCTTTATCACATGTCTATCCCGTTTTTCTGTGAATCCCATTCAAGTTATTGTGGAGAAGCACATAAATTATGCACCCCCTGTTTTTGTCCAAACTAATAAACTTATATCAATCCAGGTGTGTTAATGTTTTCCTCGTCTATAACATTAGTATGAAGTGTTGTATATTAGTTTTTATCGCAATTAGAATTTAGGGCCGTGCTGGGCTCAAGGTAGTAGTGTACTGATGGGAAGGCGCCCTCTAAAGACCGTTGGGTAATCGCACAATGAGGAGGTATGTACGAAGTTGTAGGTGGAGGTAAAGGTCTGTATGTAAAGGTGGGCATATCATACTCGTAGTAAAGGAGATTCCTCACTGCTTTAGCATCACGTCACACTCACTGTCAGTCTTTCCACTGCTTTGCGAAAACGTTTTTTCTTTCCTTACTGCTAAGTTTCTCCAGTAATCGATTAGTGAAGTGATGATAGACATCTATCTTCCTCATCAGGAGATGTCATCATGTAAAGTGGTGGC